>NC_133652.1:213045571-213211084 GCF_009905375.1 Apium graveolens
TTTGAAATTATTTCAATCTAAGGATGTTTAAAGTTCAAAATTGTAAAGTTAAAATAGAAAAGGACAAGAAAAGCAACATATGAAATATAACCCCGGAGGGTAACAAGTTCTGATATGAATGAAGTTCAAAAAGAAGATATACAAAAAAAAACTTAGGCCTTGGAAGACTGAGATTCCTCGGAACCACTATCCGAAGTCTTCTCGGATGTCTCAGTCGTTCCTTCGGACGTCTCGGTCGTCCCCTCCGAAGTCCCTGTTGAGGTTCCCTCTGCGGGAGATGCTGGCTGCTGAGGCGCTGCTCTTAGAGGCTCTTCCACCCTGGCCTTCTTAGCGACAGGCTCAAGCTCCTCTTCGGAAGAATCTTCCTCCTCTCCATCCTTGATCATATCAGCAAGCTTCTCAGTAACACCTCCAAGCTCTGGAACTCGCACAGGGCAAGGAAAGGAGGACTGCTCGAGGACCTCTGGAAAATCATCCTGGATGGCCTCCACAGCAGCGTCCCAGCCCTCTTTGTAGCTAACTGGGTGAAGAAGGGCATCATGCTCCACCATCAGGTCTTTGAATTCCTGGGTGTCCATCCAGCCATCAAAAGCTTTGTCCTTCTGCGCCTTCAGAATGACATTTTCTGCCCGGGCCGTTTCCAGGTCAGAAGTGGAAGAGGCCAGTTGAGCTTCAAGGGCCTCTATTTTTTGGTTGGCCTCCTCCAACTTCTTGTTGGCATCTTCCAGGCCAACCTTCCAAGCCTTAGCTTGGTGAATTGCCCCTTGGAAATGGGCGTTAGCCTGCAAGAGAAACAGCAGAAGTTTAGAAAAGAAACATGGAAAGATAAGTATGAAGGGCATAGGTAAAGAACGTACCGTCGCCAGAGCCTGGGCTCCAAATAGCTCATTCCCCTCTAAGTCCTGTTGAAGGACAAAATCTTGATAGTCCACCGGGGAGATGGAATGCTTAGACCATTCCTTGGACAGCGCCGTGCTGCCCACGATTGAGTCCTTGCCCCGGATCCCCCAAGCAGGTTGAAAATAGGCCCCTGGCCTCTGCTTGGTGCGCAAAACTTGGCTGGGGCCTTCCTCGCTTGGCTCCATTGCCTGAAGGAGGAACTCAGGGAAGCGATCACCAAGTCGAGGGTCTTTAAAGACCTTCCCAGCCCTCTTCATCCTGGTTGTCTCCAGGTCCTTAGGCTTAGTAGCCTCCTCAATCTTCTCAGCCACTGCAACAAACGAAGTCAGTTGAAGATCAATGGAATAAAAAATGAAGGAAATAAAGGAGGTAAGAAAGGGAACTTACTTTTCTTATGAACGGGCGAGAGGCCGCGTTCTACCAAGACGGTCTCCCGGATAAGATCCCAAGAATGGGAAGTACCGTTGTCTTGTGTAAGGAGGTTGAAAGCTCTAGCCTCCTCAGACAAAGTTATATCATTTGGGCTCCCGTCCACGGCCAGCCCAAAGGATGATCGAAACAGGGAGCCCCAATCTCCACCTTCTCAAACAATGAACAAGAAATCTTTCTTCCACCCCAAGTTGTTGTCAGGGATGGACTTCCCATTCACGATATGGGGGATAGTGGGACGCTGATTTATAGAAACCCAACCCGGACTTTTATCAGGGCTATTCTTGAACTGAAAAATCTTTCTGAAGACAGCAACAGATGTGGGGACATTGTGCTTGGCGCATTGCGACAGATAGCACAGAATCAGCCTCCAAGAATTAGGGGGAAGTTGGCAAGGGCTGATGCCCACATCAGCCAGTAGCAAAGGAATGAATGGATGAACAGGGAGTCTGATACCTGCCCTTAGAGTATCCCTATAGACGCATAGCGCGTCCTTCTTCCACTGACAGACCCTGTCGGCCGGACCTGCAAGAACCAGCTTAAAAGGTTCCTTGATTCTGAAGCAGCTGCTCAACTTTTCCAGCTCCTTGGGGTCTCTTAAGGCACTGATATGATCGTGCGCGTCCAGATGCGCATCAGTCGGTTACTCGTCCCCTCGAGTGTTGATCATATCGATTAAAGAAGTATACCTCGATCGAATGGGAAATTCGTTGGACTTTCTAACCACGTTCATCTTGGCCAAACGAGTCATTTTTTTGTCAGCCATCTGAAAAAAGAAAGGGGCACGTAAACAGGCTATCTTAAAACGACACACAATGGAAAAATAGACACGAAAAGCAAAGGGAGGAATTTTACCTGAAGAAGCACTCCTGAAAAAGGCCTTGAGCTCCGACTTGCTATTATTGCTCTGAGAATCTTAGCAGGAGGAGAAAGAAGAAAACTTAGAAATGAGAAGGTAAGAAGTAGTAGCCTCTCCTCAGTTCTTTATATAAGAGGAAAAGGAAGTTGAAGGGACGAAAGCCCATTAAGGACAAAGGCCCATGGAAAAAGCCCAGAAAAAGGAACATTCCAGAATATTCCAAGGATTCTAGAGGATTCTAAACAGATCAATATAAAGCCCAATGAAGGAGGCCCAGTAAGTTTTGGAGAAGCCCAATAAAGGAGGCCCAGTAAGTTTTGGAGAAGCCCAATAAAGGAGGCCCAGTAAGATTTGGAGAAGCCCAATAAAGGAGGCCCAGTAAGCTTTGGAAAAACCCAATAAAAGAGGCCCGGTAAGATTTGGAAAAACTCAATAAGGCCCAATAAAAAAGGCCAGGCCCAAATCCAATTAGGATTTGGAAAATACAATACCTTAAATTAAAGCCAAATAAAAAAGGCTAGTGGAAGACCAGGATTCAAGTCGAATTCCAGGTCGTGAATCCTGCTCGAAAACTTTCGAGCAGGCACCCGAAAATAACGTATAAAAAAGACCAGGATTTAGGTCGAATTCCAGGTCGTGAATCCTGCCCGAAACTTGTCGACTAGATACACGAAAACAACGAAAAAAATAGGACTGAATTGAGGTCGAAACCTCGACCAGGAATGAGGTCGAATTAGCCAAGCATCTTTCAAGAATAAGGATTAAAAACCCAGGTCGAAGTTCGACTAGGATCTTGGTCGAAATCCAGGTCGTGGATCCTAGTCGAAATCCTTCGACCAGGAAACAAGAAAACCAAAGAATTTTCGAGCAGGATTCAGGTCGAAATGTCGACTAGAATCCTAGTCGAAATCCTAGTCAATAGGCTAATGACCAGAAGCTGAAAAAAAAGTGGGGGAAATTTCGACCTAGATCCAGGTCGAAATTTCGACTAGGATCCTGGTCGAATTCCAGGTCCTAGATCCAGGTCGAAAGTTCGACTAGGATCCTGGTCGAATTCCAGGTCGTGGATCCTAGTCGAATTCCTTAGGCCAGGATGGCAAGGCTGACCCCTATTTCGACTAGGATCCAGGTCGAAATTTCGACTAGGATCCTGGTCGAAAAAGGGCTGGAAATCTGAAAAATCCCAGAAATTAGGGAAAAATCCAGAAATTATGGGAAAAATCCAGAAAATTAGGGAAAAATCCCGGAAATTAGGGAAAAATCCCGGAAATAAGGGAAAATTCCTGGAAATTAAGATAATTCCTGAATAAAAGGAAAAATCATTGTAAATGTGTAGGTCGCTCCACACTTTACGCAAAAACGAAACCCTGTAAGGGAATAAATAGACTTAACTTCTGCGAAACCAAATGTTTCCCAAAAGTTGGGGGGCAAATGATAGGGATAAATAAATTATGATAGTATAATTTAATACTGCAAGGTGTGGGCTGCCAGGCCCAATAAAAAGATATATGATACTCAGACCAGAAAGGTTAAGCCTGATGGACCAGATCAGGCCTAATGAAATAAAGAAGGCCCAAAAGCCCTGATTATTAATTAATTTCGTAATTAATTAATAAGAGAAAAATCAGCTATTGAGAAGAGTCCCGATAAGGATATAAATCCTTATAGATTAGCCTCAAGGGGACCTAAAAGGATATGGAATCAGTTTCCTACTATCTAGGACTTCAAAGTCCATTCTAATTATGAGACTTGCCCACCAAGTCTCCTATACCAAGTCCAATTCAAGGACTCCCAACATCTATATAAGGGGCCTCACCCCACAAATCAGAACTACGTTTTTTGGCTTGATTCTCTAATTCACAGAGATACGTAGGCATCTCGTAAAGGCAGAATTAAGCTACGAAACACGAGAGCAGCCATTAAAGGCCTTGAGCTCCCGAATCTTGGTAATAAATACAGCAAATAATAACCTTAGTTTTTTATCCATAACATTCAAGATCATATTCCTTATCCACTAGTGACAGATCATTCAAGAGTTTGACAAATCTATCATATAAACCAGTTAATGACTCATCAGTTTTTGAGTCAAAGTGCTCATACTCTTGAGTGAGTATAGTCCTCCTGTTTTTCTTAATTGCATCAGTTCCCTGGCATCTTATCTCCAAGGCATCCCATATCTCCTTTGTAGTCTTGCAGTTAATTACCCTGTTTGACATGACATTATCAACGACACTATGTAACAAATGCCTTACCTTTGCATCCTTGTAAATAGATGAGATATCTTCAGCTGTATACTCACTTTTCTCCTTTGGTACAGTCTTTGCTAGCTGATCTACAACTACAACAGAGAGCTTGGTTGGCTTATATGGTCCTTCATTAATTCTGTCAAGGTATTCTGTATCTGTAGCTTCTAGAAACATAGCCATCCTCACCTTCCATATGGGATACTCAGAAGGTTTCAGTATGGAAACCCTAATAGTCTCATATCAATTATTGATTTGAGTCTTTGGGGTTTCTTCAGTTTTGGTGGGCTTGGTTGGAGTTTGTTCTTCTTCAGACATGATTGGTTTTGGATCTTTACTGTATATGGGTTAACAGATAGGCTCTGATACCACTTGTCAGGTCACACACACTGTAGAAGGGGGTTGAATACAGTGTATAATACAATCAAATCGAATTAAGAACACAAGTATGTAATAAAAAATAATCTTATTAATAAAACAGTATTACAATGGAACCGTTCTCTCTCAGTGATGAACAAATATCACGAGAGCTACTAGGGTTACAATGAATAATATTCTCGATTATGATAACACATCTAGTATAAACCCTATGCTGTGTTTATATACCACACAGTTACAAGATAATCTCTAATTGATATCGAATATAATTCTGTATCCTAAAATATATCAATTAGTTATCATTTCCTCCAAGTCTTCTATTTTTCATAGAATTCTTCTCCATGCATATCTCTTCTTGTTTTAGTCTTGATCTTCTTTCCTTTTAATCAGCCGCCTTCCTTATCTGAGAGTCTTCTTAAGTCCTTATATTTTCTTCTGATGAATATCTTCTGATATCTTAAGTTCTGATAACTTAAGTTCTGATATCTTAAGTTCTGACTTCAGTATAAGTACTGATTTCCAGTTAAGTCCTGATTTGTCCTGTTAGTCAAGATCTGAAAACTAAACACAAATCATTATTAGACATGACATCACAAATATATCTAATAGAGAGAGAGAGAGAGAGAGAGAGAGAAAGTTTTTGATTTTCTTGGATGCTTCTTGCGAAAGATTGTGATATATGATCTTGTATATATCCTAGTACTACTAAATCAATAGAAATCTTTGCTAGACATCCTAAGTTCCAAGCTATTCAACTTGGTTTAGATCCTAGGTTACTATATACTAGCTTTTAGGTTATCATTCCATCCAGCTAGGTTACTATTTGGTTATTTGACCATGGTATGTTTCTTACTCTAGTTAGCTTGGTTTGATACGTTTATTTATTCGTTTACGCGTTCGCTCGGTCACTTATTTGTTTTCGTAATAAACTCTCGTAAACAGTTCGTGATGTAAATCCTTTCATATTCGTTCTTTACGTTTTGAAGTATCGTACTTGGATTTGAATTTGTAGGATTTTAAATTTGTAGTTATATTGTGATTCTCGTAATCCTTGATGGTTCATAGATACGGTTGTTTTTCAAGGTTCGTTTTCTTCGAAAACTAATAGCATTTACATACACTCATTTGGTACGTATAACCACAATATCAACTCAAAATCTTAAATTAAAAAACTCGTATATGGTGTGGTCGCAAAAGTTTTTATTAAACCACAAGGTTACTATTTATAAAGGTCTTTTACCGATGTCAAAAATTTAGGTTTTTACAATATAGCAGAATGTTGTTGTTTTCTACTAGTACAAGGACGATTCCCTTTATTATCGGCTATCACCCTGGCCGCAGTCGGGCCTTTTTATGTGTCTGACCCCCTCCAATACACATTATACGTCTATCCCCCTCAGCTATGCATGCTTCACATGTCCATCGGTATTTATGCTACCTTCTCATGTAGTAATAATTAGTAGTGTCTCCAGTACACAAAGTACTGGAGTCTACATATCCTTATCCTTAAAGAATTATATTATATATATTGAATTTATTTTGTTTCCCAAGCATAATGCTTGTTTATAGGTACATACCGATATATATACATACTTCCGGGAATTTTTTGAGGAAGTATTATGATAATGTGAGTTGACCATTTCCAACAGATAAATAATTAATGGGGAGTTTCTTTTCATATTATCGTCAAAATAATTAAAACAAGTTGAACAAATATTTTCAAAATATTTAAAAGTTCTTAAATAATTTTCTGAATGTCAAAAATATTTTAAAATATGATTTATGATTTTTAAACCATATAAAACCCTTAATGAATATTTAATAATTAAAATAATAATTATTAAATAATTAACCCTTGAATAACTCTCTATTAGATGAATATTTAAATAATATTTATTATCTGATGAGAATAAGGTGAAATCAATCATCGGTAATATCTATTCAATAATTATTAAATAATTATTAAATAATAATTCTTTGAATAACCTTCCATCTTTAAATTAATATTTGAAATTATAATATTGACTAAATAACATTTAAATCAAATAAGTAAAGTTTTTGAAAATCGTTTGATAAAAGTTTTGGGTATTTGATAAATCGTAAATGGAGATCGAGTCCTTTAGAATAATTTTTTTATCATTAAAAATAGATAATTAATATTTTCAAACGTCTCTGGAATACTAAACACACACACACAGACCACACTACTCACTAGCGCTAAATTGATAAATCCGATACTTTACATTATCATAATCAATCGTCAATATCTTCTTATACTTTTTCGTAACTTGTAAATCATGGTAATTATGGCATCATGCATATATAAGGCAGTTTAATTTGTTCACAACACAACAATATTCAAAATATAGGGTTCAGAAACTTGCTTGTTGTCCAAGATATATTCTCCGACCGTCACCCGTTATGGGTTTTCTATCAATAGATATTATAACCTTGATTAGTATTCTTAATCTCATCGAATACTTATATTACTAACAAGTGTAATACTTTACAATTTTTGTTATTTTACCGACTCGAGATAACTATTAATCCTTGGTCGTAATTGACAGTCAAAGTGATATCCTAGAGTTGACTTTCCTGAAAGTAACTATTATGCGAGTCGCACTGTAACATTTTTAATAAATCAAAAAATTAATATTTTAATATGAAACCACCTCAAGGATGTCTCTGAGTATTTTTAATATTTATCATAAAAGTTTCAGCTTAGAAAAAATAAATTTAAATAAGTGAAAAATATCTTAAAAATCGGTCAACTACGAAATTTTACTATATGCACCTCGTTTACTAAAATGTTGATTTCAGGGATATTAATATCTTACGCTGAAAATTTAAAGAGACCTTAGTCACTGTATAATTCAGGGACTTCCCAAATTTTATAATTTTAAAAAAATTAAGGGCCTCGATTATACCCTCAAAGTCAGTACTAGGAAAGCAGTTTGGTTTTCTCGACTACGTTCGCTAAAACGGACTTTTCTCCTAAACCGTAAGTCATTTCGAAACGATATTTATATGGTTATTGTTATTCTCTAATAATACACAAGAGAACTACAGAAGGGGGTTGAATGGAATAATTGTTTCTTTTTGTTTTTTTGAAATTTCTTTCTTAAATACATAACTGTATTTTGAATATGCAAGAATGCAGATAAGACTTTTAAAAGTATTCAACAAACACAAAGTAGATAAACATTTAAAAACTTTCTGGTGGATTTGTCTTTCCACTAGAGATGTATATATTGAAGAAAACTTTGTAATGCAAAATTCATACAACTGCTTACAAGTAAATCTTACAACTTAGAACTTGAGAGTACCAAAGATACAGCTTGCTTTCTACTTGTTGTTCTAGTTGATTTCTTAGTTATAAGATACTTGCTACACTTGGTTTATATATTCACCAAGTTACATATGCAATAAGACAAATAATATTCCTATCATATAGGTCCAAGCACATGCTTCTTCATATCTCTGTCCAATACAATCCAAGTTCGATACATCATCTTTGAACGGGCTTGTTTTGCATGGAAATGGAAATGTTTCATTATCTTCTAACACCTGCAAACAGGCTACCATATTCCTTTTGTGAATTATCAACCCATTTAACTATATCAGCTTCTGTCAAGTCCCTATTAACTGCTATTTTGTTAATTATATGTTGAAGTTTCTTAGATGTTATTCGTTGACACTATATTTGTGTCATTCGTTGAAGCTTTCTTGACAGTATTTGTTGACAGCTTTAACTGATATTTGTTAAAGGCTTGACTTATCTGTTGAAGGCATATTGATTTATTCGTTGAAACTTTTAGAATCATCCGTTGAAGCTTTGTAGATTAGCAGTTGAAGTTGTTTCCATAGCAGTTGATACTTTTTCACTTATATAAAATTACAAGGCATTTTCTATTTATATTTGACCCACCTATTTTGTATATCTTTCTAGTAGTCAACATGACCTAGAAACTACTAAAACTACCAAGTCCCTTAGCTATTAGAGTCTACAGAATGTGCTACATACTTATTTACATAAGCTACTTCTTGAATGGATAGATAAATGTGGTTATCCATTAAAGGCGACAAAAGACACTAATTAAATCTACTTAAGGTGTTTTGGTGAATTATCATCAATACTACAACATATTCCTAACAATCTCCCCCAATTTATATCTAATGGAATTATAGGAATAAATTTAGGTTGACTTGATGATAAAAAAATACCTTAAAAAATTAAAACATTCAAAAGTAGATAAATTGCAAAGTGTTGTATTAAGCTTGAACTGTACAAAAAAAGTTGAAAGAATTTACATGCCATTATCAAGGTGCTCCTCTAGACTGAGCAGGTGATTTCCTTTTCCTTGAATCCCATGTCTTCTTTCCCAATCTCTCATTATTCACCTCAATCTGGGGTTGGAGTTGTCTGTAAAATTCAGCTTCATCATCTTCATTGATAACCAGCATCTCTTGCATTTCCTTGAGAATTTCATTGTCGAAATTTTAAGCTGGTCTTCAAGTCTAAAAAATCTTCTGACATAATTTTCATCCCTAAACTCTATAATCCAGTAAGGTTTCTTGTGCACTTTATTTCCAATGTTTTGAATAGTGAGAACTCTTGGCGGTGCACTAGGATCTCTCCAGCTCTGTCTGATTTGACTTATTTTTTTTTGAGTATTTCTGACTGGGCAAGCTTTGTGAATCCAAAGTCCTTCTTCATTGAAGAAAATACTTTGACCAAGACATTATAGCTTTTATTGGTAATCTTTTAGAGAGGCCATGTTATCTTACTTCCACCCTTGTATCTGAAGACTAATCTTTCTGAAAGCCTTAGTTAACAACAATTCCTCTTACTTCATCCAGTTTTTCCAGAAAGAGTTCAATGTCAGGAAATTCTTTGATGTCACAGATGTAGAGTTGATCATCCGTGTTAACAGTAGGCTTGGGTTTTGAGATGGCTTTGGTTGGAGGCAAGGTTGGCTTGTTCTTCTTTCATTGACTTCTCTTATTGGGTGGGCAATGGTATGTTTATATCAAGAATTGGTAAACTATCCCAATATATTGGTTCATCCTTTAGCATTATAGGTTCACCATGAAAGTTGACCTCAGGATTGACATTAATATCAATTGTTTCCATAGTGGGAATAGTTGGTTAACTTGTAGGCATAGACTGAGATGGTTCATTTTCCTCATCTGAGACAGTTCCTGGCCTATTTGCTTTCACATTTACCCTATTTCCTTTTTCCCACTCAAACATCCTTTATTTCTTATCAGCCATTTCTTGTTCAGATTTAGTAGCAGGCTTCTCATTCTTCTTTTGAGCCTGCTTTTTCTTTGGCTTTGGTAGAGGCTTGATTCTCATGGCTTCCTCTTTCTTAGCTTCAACAAACTGAGGATGCCCACTCATTACATAAATTATTTTTCCATGTCTATAGATTCTTGCAATTCTGCTCCTCAAAGCTGCATCCTTAGTTGTCTTGTAGCTAGAAATTGTCTTTCCAAGAAGTTTCTGCTCATCAGGCTTGAGAGGTGAGTAATCCAACAACACTGGATGTTTGTTTGAAAATTTAAAAGTTGATGGTTTGGGTTTGAGCACTGTTAGGGCAAAAACACGCGCTAATATTCATGCAAGTATACGCGTTCGCAAGTAGTATAAGATATAAATCAGATTCGTTCCCACAGAGACTGGTTTAGGTTAAGTTCAATTTATGCACCTATGCAACAATGTATAGTTATCGCTCAATGCTAAGACAAATAACAAATTGGGTTTTTATTAAACTAAGAGATTATACTAAATAACATTAACTAAGAAAATTGAGGTTGAATTACTATATATGACAAACATGGGATTCTAACTTTATTACTACTTCATTCAATAGCCTTTTCGTTCTTAACCTTAGCATGTGATGGTGATGACACTAATCAGATAACACGAAACTGATAAACGCCAACTTTCGTTGCACGAGTACCATTCTACCAGACATCCACAAAAGAGATAAAAGCTGAATAGGCACCAATTATATTGAGACCCTATATGTCTATAGAATTTGACAACATAACGGTTTAAACATAAGTTATCCATAATGTTTACATAAGGCAAGTAAAACGGTTAGAGTTACCTACAAATCATGCATAACAAATACATGAACCTATGCTAGCATGGCAAGTTCTAAATCTCAAGATTCACTATCACTTCACAAGAGATTAACAAGCTATCTTATATGTTAGCTATGCACATAAGACGAATAAACACAACCAATACTAGGATATCAATCAATCACCACATACCAAGATATCGAAACAAATTAACTATTGAAATCCATAAGTAAATCCGCTAGAACCCCATGACAACGATTAGCCCATAATTGAACTCATCATCACCATGGGTTCCAATAAAAGCATGGTATAAACAAGGTCTTAATAAACTGAATAATAATTAAAGTACGAATAAACGAGATCTAGGTTCAATAAGAACGAAAACGAGCATCCAAAGTTATAACTAATTCAAAGAATCACAAGTTGAAAACAAGATCTTCTTTTTCGGAGTTGTTCAGTGCTTCTAGGTCTTCTCCTTGGTATCCCAATCTTCCCGGATGATGAAACCCCTTTTTTTAAGTATATATACGCCCCTAGTGGACCTGGACCCTTAAAATCGTCAAATTCCACTCAAAAAAAGCTTTTTAAGCGAAATCAGCGACCGGCCGCGCCTCGGGCGGCCGCCTCAGCTCTCCGGGCGGGCGCCTCACATCCTGGGCGGCCGCCCCCACATCCCGGGCGGGCGCCTGGAGCCTGTCTAGAAAAATTTCTGATGAATCTTGTTTTGGCCATAACTTGAGTTCTACTCGTCAGAATTAGGCGATTCAACTGCCCACGCGAAGGTAACGAGATTCTCTACAACTTGAGAATGGCCTTGGCTTCCAAATCTGATCATTTTTTATCATATTTCCTTTAAAAGCTCATTTCTTTATTTAACTGATACCTGAAATGCAATAACACAAAAACACATCAAAATACCAAGAACTTGAGTCCAAAACACCAATTTAACCTTGTAATAAAGCATTCCAAGTGGATATAACGGTTTCTAAGTCATCGAGCTTCACTTTCCGAGAGAGAATACCTTTCATAAACCTCACAGAGCCAGGCATCTGTTCAAGAGATTCAGGGAAAGGTATGTTGATATGAAGTTTCTTGAACACCTCCAAAAATTTCTCAAACTGCTTCTCCGGCTCTTTCTTCTGCAGCCTCTTAGGAAAAGGAGGTGGAGGATAGATCTATTTCTCCCCTGTATTACCCTCAAGAGGAGTGTGTTCCATAGTAGTCTTCCTTGGTTCCACCTCTGCTTCCTTCTGCACTTCTTCTTCAGCCACAACTGCATTTTCTAAATCTTGAGATTTTTCAGGCTCTTCGTCTTGCTGAATTTTGGGGCTTGCGACCTTTCCAGACCTCAAGGTGATGGCGTTCACCTGTTTTTCAACTTCCCTCTTGCCTGGATTGGCTTCTGTATCACTAGTAAGCATTCCTGGTGGTCGATTCAATAAGGCATTAACAATTTCCACTATTTGGTCCTCCAGAGTCTTGATAGAAACAGCCTGGCTTTGGCATATAAGAGCCTGGTTTTTGTACATAAGCCTCAACTCCTCCAATTCAGATTTTTCATTCGAATGACCTGCATCATGAGTTTGAAGTTGGAGTTTTTGTCTTGATGCGAGTTGTTGCTGAAAACCAGGAGGATTGAATTCCTTATTTTCAAACTGCTGGAACGACTGTCGCATCGCATTCTGATTGTTGCTCCAGCTGAAGTTAGGATGATAAGTGTCTGGAACTGGTTGTTGCGATCTCTAAAAGTTGCTCACAAACTGAGCTGATTCACTAGATATAGCACACTGCTCTGTCGCATGTGAACTTGCACACAGCTCATAAACACTAATTATATGATTAACACCATAGTTAGCCAGAGAATCGATCTTCATAGACAACGCCGTTAGTTGAGCAATGATAGTCGTAGCTGTATCCACTTCAAGAACTCCTGCTACCTTGCCATGTGGTAATCTCTGGGTTGGATACTGATATTCATTAGCAGCCATCAGTTCAATTAGATCATAAGCTTCCTCATAGCTCTTCGCCCATAAGGCTCCACCTACTGTTGCATCGAGCATGGGTCTGGACTGTGCTCCCAACCCATTGTAGAAATAATTGATGATCATCCAATCAGGCATTCCATGATGAGGACACTTCCTAAGCATCTCCTTGTAGCGCTCCCAAGCTTCATATAAAGATTCTCCTGATTGCTGCGCAAATTGAGTAAGAGTATTCCTGATTGCAGTTGTCTTCACCATAGGGAAGAATTTAGTAAGAAACTTTTGAGCAAGATCTTCCCAAGTAGTAATCGAACCAGCTGGTAGAGAGTGTAACCAGCTTTTAGCCTTGTCCCTCAGAGAGAATGGGAACAGTCTCAGCTTCACAGCATCTTCAGAAACACCGTTGAACTTAAAGGTGTCGCAGATCTCAATAAAGTCCCTAATGTGCATATTGGGATCTTCAGTTGGAGAACCCCCAAACTGGATTGAATTCTGCACCCATTGACTTATTCCAGGCTTGATCTCAAAGGTATTAGCTGTGATAGCTGGTCGGACAATGCTAGATTGAATGTCATTGATCTTGGGTTGAGAAAAATCCATCAAGGCTTTCGTTCGTGTTGCTGGATCTCCCATTATAATGAGTACCTGAAACACAAACAAATAAACCGTGAAAGTAAAAGAATCTGAGTCACTGAACTTTAACGACCACTGATGAAAAGCACATAAATTAAAAATTAACACCGAGTCCCCGGCAGCGGCGCCAAAAACTTGTTAGGGAAAAAATACGCGCTAATATTCACGCAAGTATACGCGTTCGCAAGTAGTATAAGATAAATCAGATTCGTTCCCACAGAGACTGGTTTAGGTTAAATTTAATTTATGCACCTATGCAATAATGTATAGTTATCGCTCAATGCTAAGACAAATAACAAATTGGGTTTTTATTAAACTAAGAGATTATACTAAATAACATTAACTAAGAAAATTGAGGTTGAATTACTATATATGACAAAAATGGGATTCTAACTTTATTACTACTTCATTCAATAGCCTTTTCGTTCTTAACCTTAGCATGTGATGGTGATGACACTAATCAAATAACATGAAACTAATAAACGCCAACTTTCGTTGCACGAGTACCTTTCTACCAGACATCCACAAAAGAGATAGAAGCTGAATAGACACCAATTATATTGAGACCCTATATGTCTATAGAATTTGACAACATAACGGTTTAAGCATAAGTTATCCATAATGATTACATAGGGCAAGTAAAATGGTTAGAGTTACCTACGAATCATGCATAAAAAATACATGAACCTATGCTAGCATGGCAAGTTCTAAATCTCAAGATTCACTATCGCTTCACAAGAGATTAACAAGCTATCTTATATGTTAGCTACGCACATAAGATGAATAAGCACAACCAATACTAGGATATCAATCAATCACCACACACTAAGATATCGAAACAAATTAAATATTGAAATCCATAAGTAAATCCGCTAGAACCTCATGACAACGATTAGCCCATAATTGAACTCATCATCACCATGGGTTCCAATGAAAGCATGGTATAAACAAGGTCTTAATAAACTGAATAATAAATAAAATACGAATAAATGAGATCTAGGTTCAACAAGAACGAAAACGAGCATCCAAAGTTATAACTAATTCAAAGAATCACAAGTTGAAAACAAGATCTTCTGTTTCGGAGTTGTTTTGTGCTTCTAGGTCCTCTCCTTGGTATCCCAATCTTCCTGGATGATGAACCCCCTTTTTTTTAAGTATATATACGTCCCTAGTGGACCTGGACCCTTAAAATCGTCAAATTCCACTCAAAAAAAGCTTTTTCAGCGAAATCAGCGACCAACCGCGCCTCGGGCGGCCGCCTCAGCTCTCCGGGCGGGCGCCTCACATCCCGGGTGGCCGCCCCACATCCCGGATGGGCGCCTGGAGCCTGTCTGGAAAAATTTCTGATGAATCTTGTTTTGGCCATAACTTGAGTTCTACTCGTCAAAATTAGGCGATTCAACTGCCCACGCGAAGCTAACGAGATTCTCTACAACTTGACAATGGCCTTGGCTTTCCAATCTGATCAATTTTTATCATATTTCCTTTAAAATCTCCTTTCTTCATTTAACTGATACCTGAAATGCAATAACACAAAAATACATCAAAATACCAACAACTTGAGTCCAAAACACCAATTTAAGCTTGTAATAAAGCATTCCAAGTGGATATAAAATCCACTTATTAAGCACCACAATGGGCTTGAATTCATTTGATATTGAAGTTTCTCCCTTTGCACCATTCCCCAGCTTCATTTCTCCTAGAGTTAGAGGCCTCAACTATGTGATATGTTTCACATATTTAGATTGGCTTGCAATTGAGCCAAAAACTTGAGCAATAATTTCATCAATTTTCTTTTTTTATTCCTTAATCTTCAATTCAGTTGTGGCCAGATTGATGAGATCTATGTTATCTAGTTCCCCCTTGGATGATGGCTTTGGCATTGTAATAGATGGAACTATTACTTTAGAAACTTGAACATGCACATCCTTCTCCCCATTTTATTATCATCAAGTTGAAGTGTAGGAGTTGAAGTTTGTGCAGCCATCAGCTGTTGGAGCAATTGAGCTTGAGTTTCTTGATTTTGAAGTATCTTGGCCACTGATTCTTCAACATTAGACATTCTTGTACTTAAAGCCTCAATCTTTCTTGCTATGTCACTTTTCATCCTGAGCTTTAGCTATATTTTTGTCATTGTGGATGCAGGAAGCTTCTCATCCAACCTTGTATACATATCCTTCTTCACTTCATCAATGGAGAGTTTTAGACCATCCAACTCTAGATCCTATTCGAGATTTTGAATTATGTGAAGTTGGAGGGACTCTAGATGAGCTTGAAGAAGTGACCTTGTAACAACATTGGTAGTGGCATTCCTTGCTAAACATCCAGTGAGGATCATCTGTTGTAGAACTAGGGCCTGCATCTTCCCCTATGTTCATTCCAGTTTCTTCATCAAAGTCTTCATCATCATAATCATCATCATCATCATGGGCAGATCCAAAATCTGAATCAACATCAGCTATAGAGGCAAGGTTGAAATGGCATATTTGTCCCTTTGCATTGATGCAGTAGTATGAACTAAGTTCAAACTCCTCTCACCCTCCTCATTGCCCTGAGCAGCCAAAGTTTGATAGGCTATAACAGGGTGAGTAAATGTCTCAGCATCCAAGGAAATAGAATTTATAACAACTCTATATTCTTGCTTAAATAATCTTTCCTTTACAACATCACTAACATCCATTGACTCACTAGCAATGGATGCCAACCTTATTACTCCTGTGGCGCCCTCCAAACCCGGGTCAGAAGTTTGGGGTCCACACAAACACCTTAATTATAACCTGCTTATAACAATAATAAAGATAATAATAATATATGCAATGACCCTACTTACCAATCACCACGGACCGCAACAGGTTAAAGTATGCACACAAGCCAAACACACTAATATATTACAAACCGTTCAAATCCCAACTATTTCAAATTCAAACCGAGTATTAAACATTATTACAAACTTTTACAAACTTAAATTATCCCAAAAGAAGCCTACTAGCTCAGCTTTCTCAACCTGAACCCCTAGCTCTCGCGCTGGACTGGGGATCCTCGCTACCAACTGGTTCCTTTTTAACTGGAAAGAATATAAACAACATCGCACAAATGAGCTAACTAGCTCAGCAAGTCACAATGACAAAACTGAGAATAATGATCAGGTGAATATGATTATGATATCAAGTGAACATTGGATTATGATTTAGAATTGGATATTATACTTTTAATTTAAAAACCAAGGTTAGGCTGCTGATCAGTCACGCACTAACCCCGAGCAAGGCACACAGCATTGCTCTAACTACTGGATCCAAGGCACACATTGGCCTAACTTGACCATTATATGGTCTGACCACGAATCTGGTCCACAATTTTATAAAAACAATCCAATTCTAACATAATAACAGAATATGCAATAATAAACAATAACCGAAATTATTAACAACAATAAATGTTTAACAATGAAAGGGTTTAAATCCTTGTAAGGATCAACAAGGTACTTTTAAAGCTTGAATGCTGGGTAATGAAAGAATTGGATAACAAAGGAAACAACGTTTCAGGGTTTCAAGGATTTGGTCTTTCAAAGCATAAGATATCATGGATTGAGTATATAATAATTCAGTTCAGTGTCTGGTATTTAGTTTGTATGTATTTGTGGAGTAGTATCGTAGATTTGTGGTTCTTGTTTGGGTATACAATAATCAATGGATTAGAAAGAATATGGTTCATAGCTCAAGAACAATAACTGAAATCAGGATTTAGGTTTCCGTGCTTCAAAGCACTTGCAATGTCAACAAGACTATCAGGAATTACAATATCTCGAGAAAGTTCAGAACACTTGCCTGATATTAGCTTACTATCCTGCACTTGCTTTCAATCACAATCGTCTTACTCCTCAACTACCTGTTTCCCTTTCCTACGCCTTGCCTCTTCTTGATTTCTGCAGTGAAACAAAGCTCAGAATCTGATAGAACACTTCAAATCCTTCGTTTTGGTTACTCAAGCTTTGAAAACAGAGATCGGTAACGCCTTCGTTTTGCTGTTTGATTCTTAGAACAGTTTTAAGAAATTAGGGCTTTTCTCTGAAAATTATATAATTAACTATCTGCAAATGATTTTGATACGAAATAAAATACGGTAAAAGGCTATTTATAATTATGGAAAATTTGTATCCCGTTGGATCATTCCGGATATAAAATGGTACGTTTATTTGTAAAAACTGATCCAAACGGTATCGGTTTTCGGGATAATTATCCAAATTAGTACAATTTGTACTGCGGTCTTGGTCTCAGCGCCTGGTTACACGTATTACGAAGTGATAATTGGGATAGTTTAATAAAAAGCTCCCGTTTATCGAAAATACGGGTTTTATTGATTTACCGAAACGAATATTGTATCGAAAATGTTGCGCCGGGACCCGCGCAGGACAAACCGTAAGCCGGATCGAAAAAGTCGAAACATGGAAAATGCTCGGAATATTACAATTAGGTTAGGAAGGAGTTCTCGAAAGAGTTTCGGGTTCCAAAAACATAACAACGGTTGACGTCAGTTGGTTCCCGTTTTTATAAAATAGATTTTAATTACCCGGAAAAAGATTTTAGAAATTTCATATGATTCTTATAAATCCATAAACCAACATAAAAATAATTAGGAAGATATGACAATTATCTATATTTTATTTTGGACATATAAAAATTAAAATACTCAATTAATATTATTTTTGAATATTCAAGTACAGATAACACTTAACAATTAACTCACAGAATATATACTGAACACACATAATAATTATATAATAGCAAAAATAATTACACGATATATCCCGGATATTACATCCTTCCCCCCTTAAAAGGATTCTGTCCTCAGAATCTCCTAAGAAAACAAATGAGGGTATTTTTCTCTCATATCATTTTCTAACTCCCAGGTTGACTCTTCAACCTTTGGGTTTCTCCACAATACTCTTACTAACTTTACCACTTTATTTCTCAATACTTTCTCTCTTGCCTCTAGAATCTCTATCGGACTCTCTACATATGATAAATCTGCCTGAAGCTCTATTGGCTCATATTCTATTACATGCCTGGAGTCTGGATTATATTTCTTGAGCATCGATACATGAAAAACATTGTGAATGTGCTCCATGTGCGGAGGTAATGCCAATTCGTAAGCTACTTTGCCAACGCGCTTTAGGATCTCAAAAGGTCCGACATATCTTGGGCTTAGCTTCCCTTTCTTTCCAAACCTCGTTAGTCCTTTCCATGGTGATACTTTCAGTAATACCAAGCTTCCTTCTTCAAATTCCATGTCTTTCCTTGATTGGTCTGCATATTTCCTCTGACAATTTTGAGCGGCTATTAATCTTTTCTAGATAAGTTCAACAACTTCCTTTGTCTGCTGTACCAGTTCAGGTCCAAGTATCTTACGTTCTCCTACTTCGTCCCAATATATGGGAGATCTACATTTGCGTCCATAAAGGGCTTTATAGGGTGGCATTCCAATGCTGGCATGATAACTGTTGTTGCAAGCAAACTCTACCAGAGGTAAATATTCATCCCAACTTCCTTTGAAATCAATAGCACAAACACGTAACATATCCTCGATTGTCTGGATCGTTCTTTCACTTTGGCCATCCGTTTGGGGGTGATAAGTTGTACTCATATTCAGTCTTGTTCCCAAACATTCTTGAAAACTCTTCCAGAATCTTGAATTAAACCTTGGATCTCGATCAGATACGATAGACACTGGAACTCCATGACGAACTACAATTTCTTTTAGGTACATATGGACCAACTTGTCGAGCGAAAATCTTTCATTTATAGGCAGAAAATGAGCTGACTTGGTAAGTCTATCCACTATAACCCAAATGGCATCATGATTAGCCCTTGTCCTTGGTAATCCAACTATGAAATCCATGGTAATATGTTCCCACTTCCACTCTGGAATCTCCAATGGCTGTAGCAATCCGCTTGGTCTTTGATGCTCTGCTTTAACTCTCTGACAGGTATAACATTTGCTAACCCATTCCGCAATTTCCCTCTTCATATCTGGCCACCAATAATTCTTCTTTAAATTTCTGTACATTTTGGTACTCCCTGGATGGATGGAATATCTTGAACTATGTGCTTCTTGTAAAATTTCATTCTTTAACTCCATCACTGGTAGAATCCAGATTCTAGATGAAAATCTCAAAATGCCTTGATCATCCTTCTGCGTGCATAATTCTTCACCTACCAAACGATTTATATTTTGATCCATTACATCTTTCTGACATTTCTTTATTTTCTCCAACAACTCCGGCTGGAAAGTCATACTGTACACTTTCGCTTCCTCAGGTTCACAAACTCTAATTTCCAATTCCAATTTCTGAAATTCCTTATATATATCCTCAGGTACTGATAACTCATTTAACTTTTCCTTCTGACTTAACGCGTCTGCCACCACGTTCGCCTTACCAGAATGATAATTAATCGAGCAATCATAATCCTTGATTAATTCTAACCATCTCCTTTGCCTCATATTAAGTTCCTTCTGGGTAAATATATATTTCAAACTTTTGTGATCCGTGAAAATCTCACACTTTTCTCCATATAAATAATGTCTCCAAATCTTCAAAGCAAAAACTATAGCTGCTAGCTCCAAGTCATGAGTAGGATACTTTTGTTCGTGTGGTTTCAATTGTCTTGACGCATACGCAATCACCTTTTCGTGCTGCATTAAAACACATCCTAATCCTTTATGAGAAGCATCACTATAAATTACGAAATTCCCTTGATCGTCTGGAAGTGACAAAACAGGTGCCGTGATTAATCTCTGCTTCAACTCCTGGAAACTTTCTTCGCACTTGTCGTTCCATATAAACTTTTCATTCTTTCGTGTAAGCTTTGTTAATGGTGTGACAATCCTTGAGAAATTCTGAACGAATCGTCGATAATATCCTGCCAATCCCAAGAAACTTCTTACCTCAGTGGGTGTTCTCGGTCTCTCCCAATTCGTAATTGCTTCGATCTTTGCCGGGTCCACTTTGATCCCTTCGTTACTGACTATGTGTCCTAAGAACTGAACTTCTTATAGCCAAAACTCACACTTCGAGAATTTAGCATATAACTTCTTTTTCCTTAAAATCTCCAAAGCCGTTCTCACATGTTCCGCATGATCCTCTTCCGTCTTTGAATAGATTAAAATATCATCTATAAACACAATAACAAACTTATCCAAATACTCTTTGAAAATTCTATTCATCAGGTCCATAAACGCTGCTGGGGCGTTGGTCAATCCAAAAGACATCACTAAAAACTCGTAATGTCCTTACCTTGTTCTGAAAGCTGTCTTTGGTATATCTTCTGGTTTGATCTTCAGTTGATGATATCCCGATCTTAAATCAATTTTGGAGAAGTACTTGGCTCCCTTCAATTGGTCAAACAAATCATCGATTCTGGGTAACGGATACTTGTTCTTGATTGTCAGCTTGTTGAGCTCCCTATAGTCAATGCACAGTCTCATGCTTCCATCTTTCTTCTTGACAAATAATATCGGTGCACCCCACGGGGATACGCTGGGTCTGATTACTCCTTTCTCTAACAGCTCTTGTAATTGCTTTGCTAACTCTTACATCTCAACGGGCGCCATTCTATACGGGGCCTTGGATACTGGTTCGGTTCCAGGTGCTAAGTCGATTGCAAATTCAATTTCTCTATCTGGAGGAAGTCCTGGCAATTCGTCGGGAAATACGTCTGGAAATTCATTCACTACTGGGATATCTTCAAGTTTCGCTGGCTCCTGACTTTTGTCAATCACGTATGCTACGAAATGCTCGCATCCTTGCCGTAGTAACTTCTTGGCTTGAATCATCGTTAAGAACTTCTTTACCTGCTTTTGTCCCTGGAACGTTACTATTCTTTCGTCTGGCGTTTTCACCATTACTTTCTTATTTCGACAATCTATCTGAGCATCATGCTTAGATAACCAATCCATCCCTAATATCACATCAAATTCTCCTAACTTAAATGGTATCAAATCTACACAAAACTTACTACCAAAAATCTCAACCTCACAATTCTCACAAACTTGATTCACAGCTACACGTTCTTGATTTGCTAACTCCACAGTCATTATTTCATTTAAGCACTCAACTGGACAATTTAATTTACTAACAAAATCTTGTGAAACAAACGATCGAGTTGCTCCCGAATCTATTAACACTTTGGCACATAAAGAGTTCACATTAAGTGTACCTGCCACGACATCCGTATCCTGGATCGCATCCTTCACCGACATGTCAAAAACTCTAGCCCTCGGAGTCTCATTCACTGTTGGGGTAGATCCCATAATCCTCAATGCATTACTGACTGGGGCTGGTGTCTTGCAATCCCTGGCCATATGTCCTAGCTTCCCACATTTAAAACATGTAAATCCAATGACTGGAACCTTCACTGCTGGATTCCGGATAGGCTGATCCTTATTTGCTGGCTGATTTCGGCACTCCCTTGAATAGTGCCCTTTCTGGTTGCATTTAAAACATACCACATTCAACTTGTTACAAACTCCTCCATGCTTCTTTCCACATACTTGACAATCTGGAAAAGTTAATCTCAACTGATTCGGCTGATTCACATTAGCTGGACGATTGCCCTGGCCTCCGTCTCCTACATTTTGTCTCCTGAAATTAAAATTTCTCCCTGGCTGAAACTTGCCCTTCTTAAAATTTGGAAACTTCCCTGTTTGTGACTGACCCTCACTTCCCTCAACTTTTCTTTTCTTGCTTTCCTTATCTTTCTGGAACATCTCACTCTCTGTCTCTGCGATCATAGCCTTCTGTACAACCCCGGCATAGGTATCCAATTCAAAAATAGCTACCTTCCCCCTGATCCATGGCTTCAAGCCTTGCTGGAATCTCTTAGCTTTCTTTCTATCAGTATCAACATACGACGGCACATACCTTGACAATTCCTCAAACTTCCCCTCATAATCTGTTACCGACATATTCCCTTGCTTTAACTCTAAAAACTTCAGCTCCATTTGATCCTGAACAAACTGAGGAAAATACTTTTCTAAAAACAATTCCTTGAACCTTTCCCAACTAATAACATCTGTGCCTTCCAATGTCTTCACCATTTCCCACCAATAGGTGGCCTCATTCTTCAGATAGTAACTTGCAAACTCAACCTTCTGTTCCTCTTTTACTTTCACTAAGGCAAATGCCTTTTCTATTTCCTTTAACCAAACATTTGCTTCAATTGGCTCTAAGGAACCCTTGAATTCTGGTGGGTTTATTGCCTGAAAAGTTTTGAAAGTTACCTGGGGATTGGTCTGTCTTTGTTGTTGTTGTGCCAGGTGAACTGTTTGTTGGGCCAAGATTTGAAGAATCTGGGCTATTGCTGGGTCCATGGGTCCTGGGTTCACATTCTGGTTTGTATCATCTTGGTTGTTATTGTTGTTTTTGTTGGTTTCTTCATTCTGGGTGTTGGTGCGGGTATTTCTTCTGGGAGGCATTTTCTATAAAGAATCAATCAATTTATTTAGCTTTTGAATCAAATCTTTGTATAAAAGAAAGGTTTTGTAAAACAGGAATATCTCTTTTTGAAAACAGTTGTGACTAAATAAATTGCATGCTTCTTTACAGAATATAAACAGTTATGGAAAACAGGGCACATGGTATCACAGGGTATAAGTGGTGCAATAAATAAGGTAAGGTAAAATAGGTGCAATAAAATAAATGACAGTGCTGGAAAGGAAAAAGGTACTGATATATATAGATCAAAAGTTTTAGGGTAGTACAAGTGTAAAGACGCTTCGAAAGTCAAAGCAAAAAGGGTACAACAACCTACTCACTAGTCAGCATCGCTAGTCTATAAATACAACTCAAAAGTCTTCTGATACACACTACACACTACTGTAGATACTACATAATCATAACAACACTGCTCAGCATTTCCATCTCGGAATCTCTGGCTCATGGCAAATCTGGACCTCCTATCTCCTCAAGCTCCTCTAGAACCCACTTAGCCCACTCCATTAGGAAATCAGGGGTGATGTCCTCATGTGTAGCCTCAACAATCCTCACAGCAGCTGCTCTACGAAATGCCTGGAGCCTCTCCCTAAGTCGCCTCTCACCACTCCCCATCTCTTTGGTACGCATGATATGCAATAACTCCTAGATCTGACCCTGTAGGAATCGCTGCTCCATAAGGCAAGCCTCAAGCTGATGATATGGGACAGGATAGGAAGAGAACTGGAAAGGTACTCCTGTGACTGAATGACTAGTAAAGCCTGAATCAGCAGGTGGGGGTCCTCTGACAGGTGGCCTCATGCCTGGAGGTGGAATACCCTGCAATGGTACGGGCTGCAATACCGGTGGAGGTAGAATAGCCAATGCTGGTGGAATAACAAGTCGTAGATCCGATGCTGGTGCTCCAACTGAAGGCTCTGAGTGATCAGCTGATACGGGAACAAAAGAGTCGGCCATCTCTGCTATCTGAAATTATTTCGTAATATAAGAATCTCGTACCACGACGCAAACTATACTAATACCGGTTATACCATAACACTCAACCTCTCGACGTTCTATCATCCTATACGTTACTTCTAATCCTAACCCTCTACCCATTCCCGTTAACCTAGGCTTGTGTCAGTGACTTATAACATGTAGCTCTGATACCAAACCTGTGGCGCCCTCCAAACCCGGGTCAGAAGTTTGGGGTCCACACAAAGACCTTAATTATAACCTGCTTATAACAATAATAAAGATAATAATAATAATATATGCAATGACCCTACTTACCAATCACCACGGACCGCAACAGGTTAAAGTATGCACACAAGCCAAACACACTAATATATTACAAACCGTTCAAATCTCAACTATTTCAAATTCAAACTGAGTATTAAACATTATTACAAACTTTTACAAACTTAAATTATCCCAAAAGAAGCCTACTAGCTCAGCTTTCTCAACCTGAACCCCTAGCTCTCGCGCTGGACTGGGGATCCTCGCTACCAACTGGTTCCTTTTTAACTGGAAAGAATATAAACAACATCGCACAAATGAGCTAACTAGCTCAGCAAGTCACAATGACAAAACTGAGAATAATGATTATCAGGTGAATATGATTATGATATCAAGTGAACATTGGATTATGATTTAGAATTGGATATTATACTTTTAATTTAAAAACCAAGGTTAGGCTGCTGATCAGTCACGCACTAACCCCGAGCAAGGCACACAGCATTGCTCTAACTACTGGATCCAAGGCACACATTGGCCTAACTTGACCATTATATGGCCTAACCACGAATCTGGTCCACAATTTTATAAAAAAAATCCAATTCTAACATAATAACAGAATATGCAATAATAAACAATAACCGAAATCATTAACAACAATAAATGTTTAACAATGAAAGGGTTTAAATCCTTGTAAGGATCAACAAGGTACTTTTAAAGCTTGAATGCTGGGTAATGAAAGAATTGGATAACAAAGGAAACAACGTTTCAGGGTTTCAAGGATTTGGTCTTTCAAAGCATAAGATATCATGGATTGAGTATATAATAATTCAGTTCAGTGTCTGGTATTTAGTTTGTATGTATTTGTGGAGTAGTATCGTAGATTTGTGGTTCTTGTTTGGGTATACAATAATCAATGGATTAGAAAGAATATGGTTCATAGCTCAAGAACAATAACTGAAATCAGGATTTAGGTTTCCGTGCTTCAAAGCACTTGCAATGTCAACAAGACTATCAGGAATTACAATATCTCGAGAAAGTTCAGAACACTTGCCTGATATTAGCTTACTATCCTGCACTTGCTTTCAATCACAATCGTCTTACTCCTCAACTACCTGTTTCCCTTTCCTACGCCTTGCCTCTTCTTGATTTCTGCAGTGAAACAAAGCTCAGAATCTGATAGAACACTTCAAATCCTTCGTTTTGGTTACTCAAGCTTTGAAAACAGAGATCGGTAACGCCTTCGTTTTGCTGTTTGATTCTTAGAACAGTTTTAAGAAATTAGGGCTTTTCTCTGAAAATTATATAATTAACTATCTGCAAATGATTTTGATACGAAATAAAATACGGTAAAAGGCTATTTATAATTATGGAAAATTTGTATCCCGTTGGATCATTCCGGATATAAAACGGTACGTTTATTTGTAAAAACTGATCCAAACGGTATCGGTTTTCGGGATAATTATCCAAATTAGTACAATTTGTACTGCGGTCTTGGTCTCAGCGCCTGGTTACACGTATTACGAAGTGATAATTGGGATAGTTTAATAAAAAGCTCCCGTTTATCGAAAATACGGGTTTTATTGATTTACCGAAACGAATATTGTATCGAAAATGTTGCGCCGGGACCCGCGCAGGACAAACCGTAAGCCGGATCGAAAAAGTCGAAACATGGAAAATGCTCGGAATATTACAATTAGGTTAGGAAGGAGTTCTCGAAAGAGTTTCGGGTTCCAAAAACGTAACAACGGTTGACGTCGGTTGGTTCCCGTTTTTATAAAATAGATTTTAATTACCCGGAAAAAGATTTTAGAAATTTCATATGATTCTTATAAATCCATAAACCAACATAAAAATAATTAGGAAGATATGACAATTATCTATATTTTATTTTGGACATATAAAAATTAAAATACTCAATTAATATTATTTTTGAATATTCAAGTACAGATAACACTTAACAATTAACTCACAGAATAGATACTGAACACACATAATAATTATATAATAGCAAAAATAATTACACGATATATCCCGGATATTACAACTCCTATACCTGCATATCTCTCTTGATCTCTATGTTCTTGAATCAGGGGCTCCCCTTGGCTCACCACCCTCATACCCTCACATTCACCTACTAAGATGGAAATCCACTCACTCACTTTTTCCATACTGGAAGAAATAGTATGCATAGTTGAACTCTCATCCTCTTCTTCTGTCTGGGAGCAACCCAGCCTCTCACTCAGTTCACTCCCTTCCCTCAATCTTAGAAGTGATTGAACAACTGCTGAGTCATCTGCACTTGTAATAGATTTTGAAATGTCAAGTTGTGTAGTGACTGTCAACGGATGTGAAATATCCGTTGAAGGTGTAGTTGTGACTAACAACGGATAACTGCTGTGAAGCATAACCGTTGAAGGACACTCACTTGTCAACGAATGATGGATATCCATTGATGAAGAAGAAATAAAAGGAATAGATGTTTAAACTATTGTTGAGTTTGTGGAGATTATTTTAGATTTTGGTGCATAGACTTTTCAACAGTTTGTGAAAGAAATGGCAAGTGATCCAATAAATCATCAATTAGATGATGATCACTTGTTTGAGTATTGGGTTCCTCCATAATTTTAAGAGATGGAGAATCAAGAATTGATGTGAAAATCATGTCAACGTCCAGAGAGATGGTTGGAGAGCTTTGTGTTTAAGGTGTATCAGTTATTAAGGAGTGGGACTGTGACTCCACATTTACTGGAGCCACATCAAACTGAATTAGAGAAGGTGTAGATACCAAGTCTTATACTTGAGTTTGCACTATGTGTGCACCCTGTGATTCCCCCATGGTTTTTGACTTCTTCTTTCTGACATAAGTTTGAGCTAGGTCTTTAGTGTCCCTACACCTTTTATTCTGTGCTCCTGGTTGGGAGCTTGTTTCAATAGTCACATCCTTTTGGGAGGATGCAACTAGGGATAAGCTAATTTCCTTTTGTACCAACAGACTGTAGCATGGCTAGCTTGGGTTTCACTGACCTCACCCTCCTTATTCTTGGGGTTTCTATGATTTTCACCCATTTCCTCACCTTGTTCACTCCCCTCAAATGCTTTGGTGAAAAACAACTAGTTTCTTTTGAGAGACACTAGAGGTTGGTTTCTTTGCTTTAGATTTAGAAGTTTTAAGTTTAGTGGCTTGGGTAGGAATTTGTTTGGACACTGTCACAGATTCCATGGCAGCTGGTGGAGGATCAGGAGAAGAAAGCGGGCAGTGTATAATAGAAAAGGGAGACTGGGAAAGAGCAGGGCTTGAACTACCGGTTTGACCTCACAGGATAGAAAGGATTCCTTTGAAAGCTAACTGTTGAAGGCAAAGAAGTTTGAGGTTGGGAAGAGATAGGAATAGAATTGTTCACCTCACTTACTTGAGCCGCCTCAATGATGGTAAGAAAGTTGAGTGTCACTTCACTATTTATATTGTTCCCAATAAAATCTGGAAGAACTCTCTTTTCTTTAACCCAACAATCTAACTTGTTGTTTGGGTTCTCAATTGGAAAATCCTTGGAAACATGGTTAGCTAGCATCATAAGAAATCTAGAATATTACACATTCCTAGGTCTCTTTTGAATGTCTCCTAGTTTGTACCCTATTTCTAGAATGACATAGTTGCTAAAATCAACGTACTTATCAGAAAATAGCATGTAGAGCATGTTAAGTAGTGAAGAAGTAATAGCATCAAAGTTGCTAATTTTACCATAAAATACTTTAACAAAAACATCACATAGATAACTCCACTCTTTTATAAGTCATTTTCTCTTAATACTACCTAGAATAGCAGTAACTAGAGAATAACCCATGGAATTAAGCATGTTAATCACATCAGTGTCAGTGTGTGGAGCAGTTGTGTTATTTTCAAGCAATTTGAAACAAGACTGAACCGCATCAGAATTTACACAATAGTTGTTACCTTTGAGAGTAAAGGTAAGGGTCATGTCCTTTGAATCAAAAATTGCAGTAGTCAAAATTTCCTCAACAACTTCATAGTAGATAACTGGAGACTCGAGCATAGAGTACTTGAGCTTGCAGCTGCTTATGAAATCCATCATCTTGTGATAGTCTTCATATGCAACACTCTTGTGCACCAGAGCCACAAAGTTGTTCTTCTCATACATGAATCATATCTGAGACGTAATCTTCATAACTGCTGCCATTTTTTCTAGGTTTGCAGTTACAGAGAGAAAGAGGGTTTTGGAGACGAAAGAGAGCAAAATTTTCCTTGTGAATTTAGAGAAAGATAAAAGTGAGATCTGAAAATGAAATTAGCTTTTATACTTTCCCAAAATAAGACATACAAATGATTAAAAAATAAAATAAAATAAAATAACCAATGATAATTTCCAAAAATAACCGGTTAAAAATAAAGTAAACTGTAGAAATTGTAAAATTGTCCATCAATGTATACATATATGACTGAAAGCATATATCAATGGATGATGGTTTTAGAATCAACGATTATAATTAATCAACGAATGTCAAATACCCTATTATCCAATGAGGAACAATGTGTCTAGAAATATATCTGACTTGTAACGGATAAGGATTATCCGTTGAAGGAGTAATTTTGACTTAGCAAAAATTTCACTTTTCCAAGAAAATCATAATAATTTCTGGCTGCATTACAAATTGCATAAATATCAAAAATAGTAAATCAAGAGTAGACTTTAGCATACCTACTCACTTACTAACCTAGTAAAAGTTGATTCATCAAGTGGCTTGGTAAAGATGTCTACAAGTTGATGTTCACTTGAAAGAAAATGAAATTCCACAATACCATTCATGACATGTTCCCTTATGAAATACTTGATGTCAATGTAATTTATCTTTTAATGTTGTACAGGATTTTCAGTAATGGCAATGGCACTTGTGTTGTCACAGAAGATTGGAATTTTGTCCATAAGTAGACCATAATCCAACAACTGATTTCTCATCCATAAAATTTGTGCACAATAGCTGCCAGCAGCAATATATCTATCCTCAACTGTAGAACTAGAAACTGGGTGTTGTTTCTTACTGAACCAGGACACCAGATTATTTCCTAGAAATTGATATGTTCATATTGTACTTTTTCTGTCAATCTAACCTGCATAATCTGCATCTGAAAAGCCAATTAGATCAAAACCAGAATCTTTAGGGTACCAAATGCCAAGTTTTTGTGTACCCTTGAGATATTTGAAAATTCTTTTAATAGCTACTAAATGAGATTCCCTAGGATCAGCTTAAAATCTAGCACAAAGACATGTAACAAACATTATATCTGGCCTACTAGTTGTAAAATATTAAAGTGAACCAATCATATCTCTATAACTTGAAATGTCCATAGACTTTCAGTAATGTTCAATTCAAGCTTAGTGGCAGTGGCCATAGGATTTTTTGCAGATGTGCAATTTATTAGATCAAACTTCTTTAAAAGATCATGAATATATTTAGTTTAACTAATGAATATTCCATCACTAACTTTGTAAACCAAGAAAATAAGATAGTTCTCCTATCATGCTCATTCATATTTGCTTTGCATCAATTTGGAATTTTTTTTGCAAAGTTTAACATCTATAGAGCCAAATATTATATCATCTGCATAAATTTGAACAAGTATACTAGAGCCATTTAAATTTCTAAATGAAAGAGTTTTGTCAACAGTACCTCTAGTGAAGTGAGTATCTAAGAGGAACTTTGACAAGGTTTCATACCAGGCTCTAGGTGTTTGCTTCAATCCATAAAGTGTTTTCAATTGATAGCAAACATATTCTGGAAAGTTGGGGTCTTTAAAACCTGGAGGTTGGCTAACATAGACTTCCTCCTCCAATTCTCCATTTAGAAAGGCACTTTTTACATCCATTTGATAGACTTTGAAATTGGCATAGGTTGCATAGGCTAGAAAGATTCTGATAGCTTCAAGTCTTGCAACTAGAGCAAATGTCTCATCAAAATCTATTCCCTCTTGCTGATAGTACCCTTTAGCAACCAATCTAGCTTTTTTCCTTATGACTATGCCATTTTCATCCATCTTGTTTCATAATACCCACTTAGTGTCAATAGAATTCTTGTTTTTAGGTTTGGGTACCATCTTTCACACTTGTTTCTCTCAAACTAGTTTAGCTCTTCTTGCATTGCTAAAACCCAATATGAATCCTTAGAGCCTCTGTTACCCTCTTTGGTTGTTCCTGTGATAAAAAGATATTGTACAAGCATTCATCTTGAGCTGCTCTTCTTGTTTGCACTCTAGATGTTGCATCACCAATGATCAGTTCAAATGGATGATCCTTAGTCCATTTTCTTTGAGATGGTTGATTTTCTCTTGATGAAGTGGCCTCATTGGTGTATTGATGTGTCACTGAGTTTTAACTTCAAGACACTTCCCCTGAGTTGGTGGATCTTTGATTTGAAGATGGGGTTGAAAGAGATGTGTCCTAAGTCCAATCATGTATGATGATTTAGGAATAACTTTTATGTAATCTGTTTTGATTTCATTGATATTAATAAAAGACTTGTTTTGGTTTTATTGGGGGCTTTATCTATTTAAGTGTTTAAATAAGATATACCATAATTTAGAGTAAAGCTTTTTAATGGATTATGATGAGATCATAATAATGAGACCTAAAAGATGATAACTATGAACTGAAATATTTCCTGGTCGTAGGATTACTAACTGGTAATTAGTAATCTGCAAAGATCGGTACATACTATGCTTGCTTCATTATGAACGATGTATGTTCTCATAGACATTTGTGTGGTGACACTATAGCTAGTATGTAGGTGCTTATTATAGAATAAGTTCACTGAACATGACTCACACAGCTGAACAACTGATGGAGTTCACTCACGTGTCAGCAGATGTTCACATAATGATATTTGTACAAGTATACTTAGACTTGAGGTCATCATAGTCATCTTGTGTACACTGAACTATACTTTGGTTTAGTTCTTAGTCTCTAGGGACAATAATAAGGGCTCTAGTGGGTGTAGGAATTTGTACACGAAGATAGTGTATGATCAATAAAGGATCTACCCCTTCCAGTGAAGGAAGAGAATGTTCAATGTTGATCCACTTATGCTAGTTCAGGAATCTCTGGCCAGAGTGAATGAAATTAGAAGGGAGTTTCTAATTCACATTAATTAGAACTAAGCATAGTGAATGGGAAAGCATATGATTAAATAAGATAGGCTTGACACGAGTTCCATGCCTTGTATTAAATCATGACATTGCAGGGTAGAAGGAATTAATTGTACGGTAACTATTCACTGAATGGGTTCTTGGTATTCTAAGCAGTGAATTCGTATTATCCGGATAGTCGCGATATGCTGAGAAGTATCCCTCACGATGTAGAATAAATATGATTAATTAATTAATCATATTTAATGAATTAGAGAATTTATATAAATAATGATAAAATAGTTTTATTATTATTTATTTCTACTACCAGCTTAATATTGAACCTACAGGGTCACACCATAAAAGAAATGATTTAATGGTGGAGGAATTAATTAATAATGGCTGATAATTATTTATTTGTGAAATAAATAATTAATTAGCAAATTTAATAATTGATTAAATGAGATTTAATTAATTATAAATTAATTAAGAAAAGTTCTTAATATTATTAAGAATTTAATTTTGGAAATTAAATCAAGTGAGAGAATTATTTTTCTAAAGTGTTTAGAAAAATGGACTAATAATTAAAAGGTGTTTTAATTATTAGTTAAATGGTTAATAAGAATAATCAATTAAAGGGTTAATAATAATAATATTTTATGGGAAAATTTTTAGCTGACAATTTTGCCTATAAATATACTATTATAAACCCTATTTGCCTCAACCTAATTCAAAAGTAGAAAAAGAAGAAAAACCATAATTCTCTCAACCCCTTCCTCCTCCATTACATTGATCTCTTGGTGGATACCGGTGGAGTGCTTCACACTTGAGGAGCAGCTGCTAGGGATCTCCGCTCATCGTTCTTGGATCGATTTTAAATTTTAGAAACGATCCCATATGTTTTAATCACGATTTGTATGCGTTTATTTGGATTTTATATCAAGAAAATTGTTCTACGATGCTTCCGTGATGTATAAAATCCTATAGGGATCCTGTTAAACAATGATCTAGAAGGACTTTCAGCGCCTATTGAAAAATGATCATCAAGGATGATGTATTTTATCTTTCAATGGATGATGCACTTTGTCTTTCAATGAATGGAGTTCCTTGTCTTTCGACGGATGCTGCACTTTGTCTTTCAACGGATGCAGCACTTTGTGCATCAACTGTTGTTGCTTCAATTGAATATCTTTTTGCCATTCCTTCTTGATTACTTTCATCATCACAATATATCTCAAAACTATCAAATTTGAGGCTTTCATGGAAACCTTCATCCTTTAGTCCCTCAATCTTTTTATCATCAAACACAACATGTACATATTTCATAACAGTGTTGGTTCTAAGATTGTAGACTCTATATGCTTTTCCAAAAGTATATCCAACAAAGATTCCTTCATCATCTTTTGCATCAAAATTTCTATGTTGGTCATCTTGATTCCTTAGAATATAGCACTTGCATCCAAAAACACGAAGACAGTTTAGTGTTGGTTTTCTTCTCTTGAACAATTGATAAGGAGTCATGCCTTTAGCTTGATTGATCAAAGAAATATTCTGAGTGCAACAGGAAGTGTTGACAGCCTCAGCCCAGAAATAGGTTGGTAACTTTGATTTTTCTAGTATGGTTCTTGCAGCTTCAATTAATGATATGTTCTTTCTCTCAACCACTCCATTTTGTTGTGGTGTCCTTGGAGCTGAGAACTCATGCATGATTCCATTTTCTTCACAAAACAACCTCATTGAGGAATTCTTGAACTCAGTTCCATTGTCACTCCTGATTCTTCTAACTTTGAGATCAGGATGATTGTTAACTTGCCTAATATGATTGATGACAATTTCAGTAGCTTCATCCTTTGATTCAAGAAAATATGTCCATGAGAACTTTGAAAAATCATCTACAATCACTAGGCAATACCTCTTCTTGAAAATTGACAATACATTAACTAGTCCAAATTATAATATCCGGGATATAATTTATAATTATTTTTATCAATAAATAAATAATATGTGATTATTATATGAATTTCTGGTGAATTATGTGTTAATTGCTATCCGTATTTGGTGTTTATATGCGATAAAACTTGTGAGTTTTAATTTTTATATGGCTGAAATAAAGTATAGATTATTTTGATATTTTTCTATTAATTTGTATGTTGTTATATGATTTTATAAAGGATTTATAGATTTACTAAATTATTTTTAAGATTAATTATAAATTATTTTGAATAGTCGGGAATCGTTCAACTTGAACGGTTTTTATGTTTTACTACCCGAAAGTCTCGGGAAAACTCCTTCCTAATCCAATTTGATTATTTCGAGCATTTTTTGTGTTTTGACTTTTTCGATCCAGGGTATGGTTTTACCTGTACGGTTCCCGATACAAATTTTACGATACTATTTTCGTTTCGGTAAACTAATAAAACCCGCATTTTCGAGAAATGGGATATTTTGGTTAAACTATTATATTATCTTCTCGTAATTCGTGTAACCAAAGCGCTGAGACCAAGACTGTATTTGCAAAAAGCTCGATTTTGATAATAATCCTAAAACCGTTACTGAATTGGATCAGTTTTATTAATAATTAACGATTAAGTATCCTATTTTTATATCTGATATGATTCAACGGGCTACCAATATTCCGTAAATATAAATAGCCCTTACCGTATTCTATTTTGTACCGATAAACATAATTAAATAGTAAAATTATATAATTATTCAGAGAAAACCCTAGAATTCATAGTGTTCTTCGTTATCAACCTAGAATCGAAAGCGTTAGCGAACTCAGATTTTTATGTGTGAGTGACCAAAACGAAGCCCTTGAAGTGTACAATCAAGTTCCATAACGTATACCAGTGCAGAATCAACCAGTAATTTTCTGTATTTTTCTTTATTTTCGAATTAATTTGGATTAAATTATGAATTTTTGATTCTGATGTTGTTTATGTGATTTGATGCTTGCATGTTGTAGAGAATTGAATCTTGATCATTTTGGTATGTCATAATAGTGATTTGGAGTTCAATAACATGTTCAAAATTTAGTTTGATTCTCTGTAATTAAAATTAGGGTTTATATTCATTTTGAATGTTCTTAATTGAATTTGGGGGGTTTTGATATAGGGGTTATTAGTGAAATTGATTGATAACGGTGTGTAGATCTTGTAAAAAGGAGTCGATTGGTGGTGGTTTGAAGTACAAACGATACCGGAGTTGGGCTGACCGGAGCAACGAAGAACTCGCCGTCCAACGAGTTTTCTTCGAGCCTTTCCGGCCAACTTAGGGGTCATATGTTGATTTCAATTGCATGGTTGTGTTCCCGGTAATCTGTAGTTTAATTCTGGAGCTTGTGGTGGCCGGAGGGTACTGGAGTTGAAAACTCCGGCGAACCCCGAAATTTTCCGACGAAAACTGTAAAATTTGTAGTTTAGTCCCTATAGTTTTAAAAACGATAAAGTTTGGTCCCTGTATTTTCAGAATTTTACAAAAATAGGATTTTTAAAAAAAATTCAAAAATCATAATTTCCTATTTACTTAGTTTCAGAAAATTGTTTTTAATATTTAAAAATTCCAAAAATATTTATCTTAATTCCAAAAATCATTTTTAATTCAAAAATAAATCTGAATTATTTAATTAATTAATTTTGGTTAATAATAAATTATTTAATTGTTCAATTAAATTTTTATATTAATTGATTAATTGATTTAATTAGTTATTAATCGATTTAAATTGATTATTTAATTAGATTTAATTATTTCTTATAATTTAAAATTTTCAAAAAATAGATTCGAACTTTTAAATATTTTTCTGAATTATGTTCAAGGCTCGATTATTATTATCAAATGATTTTAAAGTCATATTCAGGTATTCGAACCTTGTTATTTGTAACACCGCCAAATCCGGGGTCGGGGATCCGGGTTGTCACGAGTTCCATTTCCCTTAATAACACCCAATCTTAATAAATAATCAACTACTCTGTACTGTGACCCCACAATAAACACACACGCCATAAGTTATAGTCAAAGAGATGAATATCCAAAAATAACACGAGTCATTTTATTCCCAAATTATATGCCATTACACCTTAAAAGAGTTTCTGAATAAATTTACATTTCTTTGCCATTATTACAATTGATAAAGATACATAAGTCCGGTACATCAAAAGTTGAAAGCCTAGCCTATTGGTAGTTCCTACCTCAGCTACAGCGACATCAACGCCTATAGGAAACTGCGGAACGTTTCCTATCCGCTCGCGAATTGGGAGCTTGGTCATGTTCATCTTGTCTATCTGATGTTATGTGATGAAAGAAGAAAGCAAGGGTGAGCAACAAGCCCACCGAAATAATATGTATAATAATTAACAATATATGAGCATTCTCATAGTACTCATGAAAGTCTTGGTCAAGAAGAAATGAACCAAGCTGATATCTTAACGCGGCCAAGTTGCAAAATATTCAGTATATATATATACATATATACTTTTCACAATTTTTGAAATCCTCTGACATGTATAATATACACAGAGTTCCAGTTTATAACTGTATAAAAATATTGTTGCAAGGTGATCTCATATATCTAACCTTGTCTCAACATTTTTCTGAAAATCTTTGACATGCACAAGATAATCATTTACTAGATATAAGTTTAAAAGATTAAGTTACAAGATACTCCAATATACTTATATCTTTTCCGAATACTACTTGAACTACCACCGTTCAATGTATAAATAGTTCCTCCCATAGATTAAGCTACAAGACAAAACTTGTATAGAATTAATCTTTAAAATATCATCAAAATAAAATGAAGTTACGAGATACTTCATTTGATGCAAACATCATTTTGAAAACTCGACCCTGCCAACACTCAACAATCGCCCAACCGTAGCCTTTCTATCGAAGTGCTCTGGGTAGTGTTGTAGAAATATCCAATTGGATGATGAACTCATTACGGGAGTTTTCCGCGCCAGGAAGACCACTTACGATGATCAGTCGTAGTAGTGCAACCCCACCATTTTCTACATGTAGAGGAGAACCTGTCGGATTTACTTGTCAACCGAACACTGGACTCCTAAGGAATGGACCGTCTTAACGGAACTTCCAGGCCATTTGGGCCAATATAATAAGGCTGGGCCGGCGCCACTCGACCACTTACGCCACTCCTAGTTCAGATGAAATCCATGACTCTGAAACGTAAAGCTCGTTCCCCCTTTCCCCAAGTAGAAACTTGTTGATACGGCTCCACCAAGAAATCGTATCTAGTTGGAAAGGAAAACTCACCGATATTTCCCAGGCGATGTCTGTTAATGGATTAACTTATTCCAAGAATTTTACTTCCCGAGTGTTGGGTAAGTAATAAAAAAAACTCTTTTGTCAAAACAGCAACCTTGTTGCGAATATAAAATACACCACAGAGCCGGATCCCTCAGGTTTTGAGCGAGTATTTAAAATCCCCTTCGAAAGGAAGATCTTAAATATAAAAATGAGTTTTGTGATCCGCCCTAACTTTTTAAAAATCATTTTGAAGACTCGAAAATATTTTTAAGAATGTTTGGAGTAATGCTGATTTAATGAAATAAATCAGTCCCGATATATTAGAAAATATCCGAATATTATTAATTAAATAATATTCCTATTAGGATGATCTTTTTAAATATAATCGAAGTAGAAGTTTTAAAACTTATACTTGAAATGAATATTAAATAACCAAAGATATACTTATACGAAAGTACTATCTTTATTTGTATAATCAAAAGTAAGTTTGATTATCGACACATTATACTTTAATAAAATAAAGAACATTATTTAATAAAAGAAGCGGAGTCATAAGTCCTCGAATGAATATTTAAAATAATATTCATTTAATAAAATAAGCGGAGTCATAAGTCCTCGAATGAATATTCAAAATAATATTCATTTAATAAAATAAGCGGAGTCATAAGTCCTCAAATGAATATTCAAAATAATATTCATTAAATAAAATAAAGTTATCGAATAAACCTTATTCGATTAATTGTTTTGAAAACTATATCAATATATATATATATATAAATAAATATATATTATACTCGGGAACATCGACTCCCGGTTTAGAAAAATGTTCACCTTTGGGTCCCTTATACTAAGGGTATACGCAACTACTGCTTATCTCTAGCATAGGTATTATGCAACTTATAAGCAATTGAATCAACAATTAGATATCAAGATTACGAAACAGACATGCATATATACCATATCAGCATGCTCCAATATATCGCAAAATTTGCTAATAACAATCATGCACTTATCACAAGATAATGCATATACATATATTTACATCACAACAACAGTATAACGGGTAGAAAACTTGCCTGAGTGCTCCGGGGTAGACTTAAGCTTAGAGTGGGTCCGGTAACCTATGAACAATAACATAAGCCGGAATTAAACCACGGTCGCTCAAGAAACTAGACTTTAACCAATTGAACCCTAACGTTTGCTTATGGTCATTTCTACGCTTAACAAATCACATAAGCCGTTCGAGTACCCTCGGCTCCACCATTTTTAATAAATTAACCATTAAGGGTTTTAAGGCAATTCTTTCGTGAGTACCCTCCCAACTGCCTAATCCACTTCACATAATTGTTTTATACTCCAATTAGTCATTTAAGGGCCTTAACCAAGGTTTCAAAGTAAGGCGAGGGGTAAAGGTTCGTTCGTGAAACGCCGTTACTTAAAACGGTCGTTTCTCCTAAACCGTACATTGGAACCAAGCGAACCACATATCAAAACGAATCTTAGAACATGCTCTAGCTAATCATGGCAACATTACAGATTGGTCAGTGAGTTATCTGGTCCGAGATTCATGTACAACAGTCTAAGGAAAACGGGCATTACGACGGCTATGTTTACGAGTTTTCCAGGTTTCTCACTACACCAAAACCTCACCAAACAACCCACAATTATTAACACATCAAAACCTCAACTAAATAATACTATATCAGTCCTTATTCTCCAGATTCTTCATCTCAACCAATCACAATCAAGTTTTATTAACTATAACAAGATTCATTCACCAAATCACTCCAAATTCAAATCAACTACTAATAATCACAGATCATGCTTCTCATTTAGAAAACCAACCATCAAACTAACTAATAATCAAAGTAAAGGCTAGGGTTTGAAGTTTATACCTTCCTTGGGAGGTGTTAAGTTGCTAGGAAGCCTTATAGAGCCTCCTACAAGCTTGATCTTTCCAAAGAAATCAAGAACACAAAGTTAGGCTTTAAAGTTTCTAAAAGTCCGATTGAAAGAACTGTAAAAATGAGGGTCTTATCATGCTTATTTGTACAAGACTTGTGAACAAGAGTTGTAGGCCATCTCAATACCTTTCCAACGAGCTATAGAACACAACATTTGAGTGAGTATTGAAGGAGATATGGCAGTTTGAAGTTCCTGTGTTTATTTTGGCCGAGAGCTTCTTCTTGCAAAGTCAACTCTTCTCTTTTTGATTTATGTTATTTGCTTGGTTGATTCTTCTTTTTGTCTTGAAATTTGTTTTAACCTTTTTACCATGGTTAATTTTGTATGGCCCAAAATCACCCAACAAACAAAACTCCTTTGTCATGCTTATGCAAGCAAGCTTGTGTCATGTGATGACATCATCATCCACTACCTTTTTGATTAATCCCTTAATTACTTGGCTAATGACCGCTAATCTGTTATACGGTTCGCTTATCTTTTGTTTTCATTCATCGTTTGAGGGATCATATCCGAGATCTTATTACTTGGGTTCCCTTAAACCTTTCTCAATATTTTATATTCCTTTTATGTTCCTCTCTTATAATCCTTGAATTTAAATCCTTTTAATCATGTTACCTTATACTCAATTCTTTCGGTATCTGGTGGATTTTCGGGAAAAATCAAAGTGTTTGAATTTGGATTCTGACGATCTTTACATACACTTATATACCATATAGAGTACTAATAAGATCTCAGAATAACAATAAAAGAACCCCTACAAAGTATGGCATAATTTTTTTTTCATATTCAGCATAATTAGCAAAATCACTATTCATAAGGGTTTCAAAAATTCCAAAAAATGGGGTTATTACATTATTTATTTATAAAATGATTCTTTTACCCGTTTTAATTCCGAAAAATGTTCAAAACTTCGTATTAAATACCAGAAAAATCATTGTAACCTCGAACCTTCTTTGGAAAATTATTTTTATCGAATACCTTACATGCTAAGTGCTATATGCTATCTGATTAATGTGTGATATGCCTATGTGTTCATTGTTTGACGGTTTTTGTCATAACTTTCAATCTGTACGTCAGATTTGGGTGAAAAGAACGGTAGATAAAAGCTCGTAACGTCTACGTGACGATTAGAATAAGATGAGAATAAGTATTGATAGATACTTGTAATGTCTAGCAGAGGAAGCAAGGCATAGAAAAGGAAAGCAAGTGGTTAGTGAATAGAATCGATAGACAAACGCAAGTGAAGTGAAAGTCAATTGAGATAAGGCAAGTGTTTTGAACCTTTCTTGAAGTATGTTGCAAGTTTTTCGAATAGTTTTAGTTTTATATTACAAGTACCTTAAATTGTTTAACCCTAAAGCCTGATCATATCATTTGATACTTGAATCAAAAGCCTTATTCGTTGTAAACTAGTGATTGTTGAATTCCCAGATACTAAACCTCATATATACGATACTACTCCACAAATACATATACAACATATACCAGTCCCTAAAATGGATTTTCTTAACGTACAAACACTCATACTTTCTGCAATACCTTATAACATCTGAAAACCAAATCTTGTATAACATTAAACCATTGTTGTTCTATTACCTGATTCTCTTGCAGGCTTGAAGCCAAACTTCATGCATACCTTATTATACCTTTATGATACTCGTGAATTTCTTTATGCTATGAGACGAATGTCTTATCAATGTTGTTTATGATTCTGTTTATTGAATTACATTATTTATCATATTATCATTATAGAATTGGATGGCTTTTTTAAAATATGGACCAAATGTCTTGTCAGACCTGGTTGATGGTCATATTCGGCCAATGTGTACCTTGGATCCATTGTATAGAGAAGTGTTGTGTGCCCTGCTCGGGGTTAGTGTGTGATTGATCAGCAGCCTAACCTTGGTTTTAAAATAAAAAATGAACATCCAATTTTAAATCATTGCTTAACACGAAACTTGATTCCTTAAATCATTTAATTTGATCATTGTTAAATCTCAGTATTGTCATTGTGAATTGTTGAGCTAGTTAGCTCTTGCGAATCTGTTTATGTTCTTTTCTAATTAAGAAGGAAGTTGTTGGTAGCGAGGATCCCCGGCCCAGTGTGCGAGCTAGGATTCCCAGTTGATATGGAATAAGCTAGCGGAAGCTTTATGTCTTAGTTTTGAGTATTTAAAAGTTTGTAAGAATATTTTTATCCAAATATAAGTAAAACTAGTTGGGATTTGGTACAATGTAATATAATTATAGTTGTGGCTTGTGTTCATACTTAAACCTATTGCGATCTGTGGTTGTGTAGTGTAGGGTCATCACATATATTATTTTATAAACAGGTTTATATATTATATGTGTATGTGTTTTGAAACCCAAACTTCTGACCTGGGTTTGGAGGGCGTCACAGGTTTTGTATCAGAGCTACGGGTTATAAGTCACTGACACAAGCCTACACTATCGGGATTTGGTAGAGGGTTAGGATTAGGAATAAGTGATAGAAAGATAGGATATCGAGAGATTGAGTGCGACTGTATAGTAGGTTTTGTTGTGGTTCGTGTTGTGAATTGGGATTCTTATCTTGCGATGTTGATTTTCAGATAGCAACGATGGCATATCCTATTATTCCTGCACTATTTAATCATTCGGAGCCTTCAGTTTGAGGAACATCATCCCCACCCAGATCTGATTCACACCCTGTTCTTCCACCAGTGTTAGACATACTACCTCATGTTATGACGGTTGCACCTCTTCGAGCTATCCCGCTCCCCTAATGTGAGACCACCTATTCGAGGACCCCCAACTGATGATTCTGATTCTACCGGACATTCAGTTGCGGGTGCATCTTTTTAGTTTACCCCACGCCATATTCCATACCATCAGTTTGAGGCTTGTCTTATGGAGCAACATCACCTACGAGGACAGATTGGAGAGCTACAACATATTACGAGTACCAAGATTGAGAGAGGTGAAAGGGATCTTAGAGAGAGGATTCATGTGTTTTGGAGAGTAGTTACCTCCAGGTTATATGGAGCCACTAGTGAGCATGCCACCCCTGATTATCTTGTGAAGTGGACTAGATGGGTTTTGGAGGAGATCGTAGGTCCAGAGTTTCTATGGAGCTATATGACAGAGTTGTTGTGGCAGTTGTTATATGTATATTAGTGATGTAGTGTGTATCAACAGAATTTTGTTTTGTATATATAGACTAGATTTACGGACTAGTGGGTAGGCCTGTAGTACCTTTTTCTTTTGTTGAAGTGTTTCACGCTTGTACTACCAACTTTGACATATATATCAGTACCTTTCCTTTTCCAGCATTGTCATTTACATTATTTCACCTGTCTTACCTTATTTTATTTACAGCACCAGTTATAAACTCTTGTGATAACATATACCATTTCCCTTGGTTGTTTATATTCTGTAAAGAAGCATGCAATTTACTTAGTTGAATGATTATAAATGTTTTTAAAAAAACTTATGTTTTATCACAACTTTTTATAAAAAGGATTTGATTTAAAGGCTAAATAAGTTGTTGATTCTTTACAGAAGATGCCTCCAAGAAGAAACACTCATTCTACCACCCAGAAATGAAGAAACCAACAACAACAACCAAGACAACAATAACCAGAATGCAAACCCAGATCCCATAGACCCAACTGTAGCTCAGATTCTTCAGATCTTGGCCCAACAAACAATTAACTTGATTCAATAACAACAGAGACAGACCAATTCCTAGTTAATTTTTAAGACTTTTCAAGTGGTGAATCTGCTGGAATTCAAAGGTTCTTTAGATCCAATTGAATCAAGAGTTTGGTTGAAAGAAATGGAGAAGTCATTTGCTTTGGTTAAGGTGAGAGAGGAACAGAAGACGGAGTTTGCAAGTTACTATCTGAAGAATGAAGCCACCTATTGGTGGGAGACTATTAAGACATTAGAAAGTATGGATGATATTTCTTGTGATAAATTCAATGAGTTTTTTTTATAGAAGTACTTTCCTCAGTTTGTTCAGGACCAAATGAAATTAAAGTTTCTAGAGTTAAAGCATAGGAATATGTCAGTGGTATATTATAAAAGTGTGGCGCCCTCCAAACCCGGGTCAGAAGTTTGGGGTCCACACACACACACCTTAATTATAACCTGCTTATAACAATAATAAAGATAACAATAATATACAGTGACCCTATTTATCAACTACCACGGATCGCAACAGGTTAAAGTATGCACACAAGTCACACATCTATTTATATTACATACTGTTCAAACCCCAACTATTCCAAACTCGAAACTGAGTATTAAACATTATTATAAACTTAAATTATCCCAAAAGAAACCTACTAGCTTAGCTCGATCAACCTGAACCCCTAGCTCTCGCGCTGGACTGGGGATCCGCAGTACCAACTGGTTCCTTCTTAGCTGGAAAAGAACAGAAACAATGTCGCACAAATGAGCTAACTAGCTCAGCAAGTCACCATGACAAAACTGAGAATAATGATCATCAAGTGAACATGTTTATGATATCAAGTGAACAATGTATTATGATTTAGAATTGGATATTATATTTTCAGGTTAAAAAAACCAAGGTTAGACTGCTGATCAGTCACGCACTAACCCCGAGCAAAGCACACAGCACGGCTCTAACTACTGGATCCAAGGCACACATTGGCCTAACTTACCATTATATGGTCTGACAACGAATCTGGTCCACAATTTTATAAAAACAAACCAATTCTAACATAATAACAGAATAAGCAATAATAATTAATAACCAGAATTATTAACAACAATGAGTGTTTAACAATGAAAGGGTTTCAATCCTTGTAAGGATCAATAAGGTAATTTCAAAGCTTGGATGCTAGGTAATGAAAGAATTGGATAACAAAGGAATCAATGTTTCAGGGTTTCAAGGATTTGGTCTTTCAAAGCATAAAATACAAAGATTTGATTGTGTAAACAATCTGGTTCAGTGTTTAATATTTAGTTTGTGTGTATTTGTGGAGTAGGATCGTATACTTGAGGTTCGTGTTTGGGTATACAACAATCAATGGTCTAGAAAGAATCAGATTACGGCTCAAGATCAATAACTGGAATCAAGGTTTAGGGTACAGTGCTTCAAAGCACTTGCAATATCAACAAGACTATCAAGTACCACAATATCTCGAGAAAGTTCAGAACACTTGCCTGGTATTAGCTTACTACACTGCACTCGCTTCCAATCACAATCGTCTTACTCCTCAACTACCTGTTTCCCTTTCCTACGCCTTGCCTCTTCTGCTCACATATCATAAGCATCTATCAATAATCGACTCATAGAGTTCTATTCAACACATACTTCTATCTACCCTTCATTTTACCCAAATCCGATTAACGGATTGAAAGTTATGCAATAATCAAGTAAACACTGAATATATAGACTGATAGTCAATTAACAAGTCACATATAGCACATAATACATCACTTAATCAATGATATATTATTTATAAAGGAGTCTCGGGTCATAAATAGGGTTACTGATATTTAAAATGATTTTTAAAATATTTTTCGGAATTAAAACGGGTCGTTGGATCAATTTCGGGTTAATAAACAGGGTTCGGTAGGCCAATTCTGGCTCCGAAACAATTTTATACTAATTATCGAGCTTTGAAAATAATTTAGAATAATATTTTAAAGCTCGAAACTATTTTTCGGAATTTTTAAATCATTTTTAAATAATTAAATCTAATTAAATAATTGATTAAAATCAATTAATAATTAATTAAATCAATTAATCAATTAATTTTTGAATTAATTGACCAATTAATTAATTAAAAATTAACTGAAATTAATTAACTAATTAATTTAGATTTATTTTTGAATTAAAAATAATTTTCGGAATTAAAATAATAATTTTCAGAATTTTCAGAAATTAAAAATGAATTTTTATAATAAAAATAAATAGGAAATATGATTTTTAAATATTTTATAAACAGGAATCCTATTTTTGAAAACTTTGCAAACTACAGGGACTAAACTTCACCATCTTCAAAAATACAGGGACTAAACTGCAATTTTGCAGTTTCAGTCGCCGGAAAATCGGGGGTGGCCGGAGAACTCACCTCCGGCATCCTCCCACCACCATCACCTCCAGAATTAAACTACACAACACCAGGAACCTATAACTGCAATCAAAATTCATCAATAACCCCAGACTTGGCCGGAATTTGATCAAGAAACTCGCCGGTTTCCGGCGGGTTCGACGTAAACTTCAAAACACAACTCCCTTCTCTACAGACCTCGTTGATTCATGAAACTTGTACGACTAGATTGAAAATTTCACAGAGAATTCAATACACTATACCACAACATCAATCTATTTCAGAATAAGAAACCCCCAAATTTCAATTAAGAACATTCATACGGGTTATAAACCCTAATTTTAAAATTCGAAAATCAAACTCAAATTTGAACATGTTATTGAACTACAAATCAGACGTATAATATATCAAAATCATCAGTAAAACAAGCTCTACAACATGCAATCATCAAATTATACAAACAATCATCCGAAAAAAAATTCATATTTTTAATAAATTTAATTCGAAAATAAATAAATTTCCAGAAAATAAACCTTTGATTCTGCAGTGAAACAAAGCTCAGAATTTGATAGAACACTTCAAATCCTTCGTTTTGGTTACTCAAGCTTTGAAAACAGAGATCGGTAACGCCTTCGTTTTGTTGTTTGATTCTTAGAACAGTTTATGTAATTAGGGTTTTTCTCTGAAAATTATAGAATTAACTATCTGCAAATGATTTTGATACGAAATAAAATACAAAAAAAGGATATTTATAATTACGGAAAATTAGTATCCTGTTGGATCATTCCGGATATAAAATGGTACGTTTATTTATAAAAACTGAACCAAACGGTATCGGTTTTCAGGATAATTATCCAAATCAGTACAATTTATACTGCGGTCTTGGTCTCAGTGCCTGGTTACACATACTACGAAGTGATAATTTTGATAGTTTAATAAAAAGCTCCCGTTTATCGAAAATACGGGTTTTATTGATTTACCGAAATGAATATTGTATCGAAAATATTGCACCGGGACCCGCGCAGGACAAACCGTGCGCCGGATCGAAAAAGTCGAATCATGGAATATGCTCGGAATATTACAATTAGGTTAGGAAGGAGTTCTCGAAAGAGTTTCGGGTTCCAAAAACGTAACAACGGTTGACGTCGGTTGGTTCCCGTTTTTATAAAATTGATTTTAAATACTCGGAAAAAAGATTTTATAAATTTCATATGATCCTTATAAATCCATAAATCAACATAAAAATAATTAGGAAGATATGACAATTATTTATGTTTTATTTTGGACATATAAAAATTAAAATACTCAATTAATATTATTTTTGAATATCCAAGTACAGATAACATTTAACAATTAACTCACAGAATAGATACTGAACACACATAATAATTATTTAATAGCAAAATAATTACACAATATATCCCGGATATTACATCCTTCCCCCTTAAAAGGATTATGTCCTCAGAATCTCCTAAGAAACAAATGAGGGTACTTTTCTCTCATATCACTTTCTAACTCCCAGGTTGACTCTTCAACCTTTGGGTTTCTCCACAATACTCTTACTAACTTTATCACTTTATTTCTCAATACTTTCTCCCTCTCTTCTAGAATCTCTATCGGACTCTCTATATATGACAAATCTTCCTGAAGCTCTATTGGCTCATATTCTATTACATGCCTGTAGTCTGGATTATATTTCTTGAGCATCGATACGTGAAAAACATTGTGAATATGCTCCATGTGCGGTGGTAACGCCAACTCGTAAGCTAATTTGCCAACACGCTTTAAAATCTCGAAAGGTCCGATATATCTTGGACTTAGCTTCCCTTTCTTTCCAAACCTCGTTAGTCCTTTCCACGGTGATACTTTCAGTAATACCAAGCTTCCTTCTTCAAATTCCATGTCTTTTCTTGACTGATCTGCATATTTCCTCTGACGATCTTGTGCGACTATCAATCTCTTCTGGATAATTTCAACAATTTCTTTTGTCTACTGTACCAGTTCAGGTCCAAGTATCTTGCATTCTCCTACTTCGTCCCAATATATTGGAGATCTACATTTGCGTCCATAAAGGGCTTCATAGGGTGGCATCCCAATGCTGGCATGATAACTATTGTTGTAAGCAAACTCTACCAGAGGTAAATGTTCGTCCCAACTTCCTTTGAAATCAATAGCACAAACACGTAACATGTCCTCGATTGTCTGGATCGTTCTTTCACTTTGGCCATCCGTCTGGGGGTGATAGGCCGTACTCATATTCAGTCTTGTTCCCAAACATTCTTGAAAACTCTTCCAAAATCTTGGATTAAACCTTGGATCTCGATCAGATATAATAGACACAGGAACTCCATGACGAACTACAATTTCCTTCAGGTACATATGGACCAACTTTTCGAGCAAAAATCTTTCATTTATAGGCAGAAAATGAGCTGATTTGGTAATTCTATCCACTATAACCCCAATGGCATCATGATTAGCCCTTGTCCTTGGTAATCCAACTATGAAATCCATGGCAATATGTTCCCATTTCCACTCTGGAATCTCCAATGGCTGTAACAATCCACTTTGTCTCTGATGCTCTGCTTTAACTCTCTGACAAGTATAACATTTGCTAATCCATTCCGCAATTTCCCTCTTCATGTCTGGCCACCAATAATTCATCTTTAAATTTCTGTACATTTTGGTACTCCCTGGATGGATGGAATACCTTAAATTATGTGCCTCCTGTAAAATTTCATTTTTCAGCTCCGTCACTGGTGGAATCCAAATTTTAGATGAAAACCTCAGAATACCTTGATCATCCTTTTGCGTGCATAACTCTTCACCGACCAAACGATTTATATCTTGATCCATTACATCTTCCTGACATTTTTTTATTTTCTCAAATAATTCTGGTTGGAAAGTCATACTGTATACTTTCGCTTCCTCAGGCTTGCAAACGTTAATTTCCAATTCCAATTTCTGAAATTCCTTATATATGTCTTCAGGTACTGATAACACATTCAACCTTTCCTTCCGACTCAATGCGTCTGCTACCACGTTCGCTTTACCGGGATGATAATTAATCGAGCAATCATAGTCTTTGATCAACTCTAACCATCTCCTTTGTCTCATATTAAGTTCCTTCTGTGTGAATATGTACTTTTCTCCATACAAATAATGTCTCCAAATCTTCAAAGCAAAAACTATGGCTACTAGGTCCAAATCATGAGTAGGATACTTCTGTTCGTGTGGTTTCAATTGCCTTGACGCATACGCAATCACCTTTTCGTGCTACATTAGAACACATCCTAATCCTTTGTGAGAAGCATCACTATAAATTATGAAATTCCCTTGATCATCTGGAAGTGACCAAACAGGTGCCGTGATCAATTGTCGCTTCAACTCCTCAAAATTTTCCTCGCATTTGTCGTTCCATATAAACTTCTCATTCTTTCGTGTAAGCTTTGTTAATGGTTTGGCAATCCTCGAGAAATTTTGAATAAATTGACGATAATATCCCGCCAATCCTAAGAAACTTCTTACCTCGGTGGGCGTTTTCGGTCTCTCCCAATTCGTAATTGCCTCGATCTTTGCCGGGTCCAATTTGATCCCTTCATTACTGACTATGTACCCTAAGAACTAAACTTCCTGTAGCCAAAACTCACACTTCGAGAATTTAGCATATGACTTCTTTTTCCTTAAAATCTCCAAAGTCGTTCTCACATGTTCCGCATGATCCTCTTCCGTCTTTGAATAGATTAAAATATCGTCTATAACACAATAACAAACTTATCCAAATACTCCTTGAAAATTCTGTTCATCAGGTCCATAAACACTGTCGGGGCATTGGTCAACCCAAAAGACATCACTAAAAACTCGTAATGTTCATACCTTGTTCTGAAAGCTATCTTTGGTATATCTTCTGGCTTGATCTTTAGTTGATGATATCCTGATCTTAAATCAATTTTGGAGAAATACTTGGCTCCCTTCAACTGGTCGAATAGATCGTCAATTCTGGGTAACGGATACTTGTTCTTGATTGTCAGCTTGTTGAGCTCCCTATAGTCGATACGCAGTCTCATGCTTCCATCTTTCTTCTTGACAAATAATACCGGGCTCCCCACGGGGATACACTGGGTCTTATTACTCCTTTCTCTAATAATTCCTGCAATTGCTTCGCTAGCTCTTTCATCTCGACAGGCGCCATTCTATACGGGGCCTTGGATACTGGTTCGGTTCCAGGTGCTAAGTCGATCGCAAATTCAATTTCTCTATCTGGAGGAAGTCCTGGTAACTCGTCGGGAAATACGTCTGGAAATTCATTCATAACTGGAATATCTTCAAGTTTTGTTGGTTCTTGACTTCTGTCAATCACATATGCCATGAAATGCTCACATCCTTGTCGTAATAACTTTTTGGCTTGAATCATCGTTAAGAACTTCTTTACTTGTTTTTGACCCTTGAACGTTACTATCCTTTCGTCTGGCATTTTCACCATTACCTTCTTATTTCGACAATCTATCTGGGCATCGTGCCTAGATAACCAATCCATCTCTAATATAACGTCAAATTCTCCTAACTTAAATGGTATCAAATCTACACAAAACTTACTACCAGAAATCTCAATCTCACAATTCCCACAAACTTGATTAACAGATACACGTTCTTGATTTGCTAATTCCACAGTCATTATTTCATTTAAACACTCAACTGGACAATTTAACTTACTAACAAAATCTTGTGAAACAAACGATCGAGTTGCTCCCGAATCTATTAACACTTTGGCACATAAAGAATTCACATTAAGCGTACCTGCCACGACATCCGTATCTTGGATCGCATCCTTCACCGACATGTCAAAAACTCTAGCCCTTGGAGTCTCATTCACTGCTGGGGTAGATCCCATAATCCTTAATGCATTACTGACTGGGGCTGATGTCTTGCAATCCCTGGCCATATGTCCTGGCTTTCCACATTTAAAGCACGTAAATCCAATGGATGGAACCTTTACTGCTAGATTCCGGATAGGCTGATCCTTACTTGCTGGTTCTCTTGCTGGCTGATTTTGGCACTCCCTCGAATAGTGCCCTTTCTGGTTGCATTTGAAACATACCACATTCAACTTATTACAAACTCCTCCATGCTTCTTTCCACATACTTGACAATCTGGAAAAGTTAGTCTCAACTGATTTGGCTGATTTGTATTAACTGGACGGTTGCTCTGGCCTCCGTCTCCTGCATTCTGTTTCCTGAAGTTAAAATTTCTCCCTGGCTGAAACTTGACCTTCTTAAAATTTGGAAACTTCCCTGGTTGTGACTGATCCTCACTTCCCTCAACTTTCCTTTTCTTGCTTTCTTTCTCCTTCTGGAACATCTCACTCTCTGTCTCTGCGATCATAGCCTTTTGTACTACTCCTGCATAGGTATCCAATTCAAAAATGGCTACCTTCCCTCTGATCCAGGGTTTCAAACCTTGCTGGAATCTTTTAGCCTTCTTCCTGTCAGTATCCACATACGACGGTACATACCTTGACAATTCCTCAAACTTACCCTCATAATCTGTTACCGACATATTCTCTTGCTTTAATTCTAAAAACTTCAGCTCCATTTGATCCTGAACAAACTGAGGAAAATATTTTTCTAAAAACAATTCCTTAAACCTTTCCCAAGTAATAACATCTGTACCTTCCAATGTCTTCACCATCTCCCACCAATAGGTGGCTTCATTCTTCAGATAGTAACTTGCAAACTCAACCTTCTGTTCCTCCTTTAATTTCACTAAGGCAAATGCCTTCTCTATTTCCTATAACCAAACATTTGCTTCAATTGGCTCTAAGGAACCCTTGAATTCTGGAGGGTTTACTGCTTGAAAAGTTTTAAAAGTTACCTGGGGGTTGGTCTGTCTTTGTTGTTGTTGTGCCAGGTGAACTGTTTGTTGGGCCAAGATTTGACGAATCTGGGCTATTGCTGGGTCTATGGGTCCTGGGTTCACATTTGGGTTTGTATCATCTTGGTTGTTGTTGTTGTTGGTTTCTTCATTCTGGGTGTTGGTGCAGGTATTTCTTCTGGGAGGCATTTTCTGTAAAGAATCAATCAACTTATTTAGCTTTTGAATCAATCTTTTGCATAAAAGAATAGTTTTGCAAAACAGAAATATCTCTTTTTGAAAACAGTTGTAACTAAGTAAATTGCATGCTTCTTTACAGAATATAAACAGTCATGGAAAACAGGGTACATGGTATCACAGGGGTATAACTGGTGCAGTAGATAAGGTAAGGTAAAACAGGTGCAATAAAATAAATGACAGTGCTGGAAAGGAAAAAGGTACTGATATATATAGATCAAAAGTTTTAGGTAGTACAAGCGTAAAGTCGCTTCGAAATTAAAAGCAAAAGGGTACAACAACCTACTCACTGGTCATCATAGCTAGTCTATAAAGACAACTCAAAAGTCTACTGATACACACTACACACTACTGTACATACTACATAACCATAACAACACTGCTCAACATCTCCATCTCTGAATCTCTGACTCAGCTCCAGGGAAACTCTGGTCCTGCCATCCTCTCAAAGTCCTCCATCACCTCAGTAGCCCAGCATATCAGTGCATCAGGGCCTCTTCCAGGTAATGTAGCTCCATGTAGCCTAGCCTCAAGAACCCTTCGTGTCACATGAATCTCCTCTCGAAGTTCCCTCACACCACGATCAACATCAGTAGTCCTAATGATATGCTGTAGCTCTCTGATCTGGGCCAACAAGGAATCACGCTCCAATAGAAGAGCCTCATACCGGTAGTAAGGAACTGGGGGCAATGTAGACTGGAATGGGGCACTCGCAACAGAATGCCCAGTGGAATCTGAATCAGCTGGTGGGGGCCCTCTGATAGGTGGCCTCATGTCTGGAGGTGGAATAGCCTGCAATGGTATGGGTTGCAACACAGGTGGAGGTAGTATAGCCAACACTGGTGGAATAATAGGACGTGGATCCGAAGACGGCACTCCAACTAAAGGCTTTGAGTGATCAGCTGATACGGGAATAAAAGAGTCGGCCATCGCTGCTATCTGAAATCATATCGCAATATCAGAATCTCGAACCATAACGCGAATTACACTAATACCTGATATACCGAAGCACTCAACCTCTCGATGTTCTATCTTTCTATTCCTTACTTCTAATCCTAACCCTCTACCCATTCCCGTCAACCTAGGCTTGTGTCAGTGACTTATAACCTGTAGCTCTGATACCAAACCTGTGGCGCCCTCCAAACCTGGGTCAGAAGTTTCGGGTCTACACACACACACCTTAATTATAACCTGCTTATAATAATAATAAAGATAACAATAATATGCAGTGACCCTATTTATCAACTACCACGGATCGCAACAGGTTAAAGTATGCACACAAGCCACACATCTATTTATATTACGTACTGTTCAAACCCCAACTATTCCAAACTCGAAATTGAGTATTAAACATTATTACAAACTTTTACAGACTTAAATTATCCCAAAAGAAACCTACTAGCTTAGCTCGATCAACCTGAACCCCTAGCTCTCGCGCTGGACTGGGGATCCGCGGTACCAACTGGTTCCTTCTTAACTGGAAAAGAACAGAAACAATATCGCACAAATGAGCTAACTAGCTCAGCAAGTCACCATGACAAAACTGAAAATAATGATCATCAAGTGAACATGTTTATGATATCAAGTGAACAATGGATTATGATTTAAAATTGGATATTATATTTTCAGGTTAAAAAAAACAAGGTTAGGCTGCTGATCAGTCATGCACTAACCTCGAGCAAAGCACACAGCACTGCTCTAACTACTGGATCCAAGGCACACATTGGCCTAACTTGACCATTATATGGTCTGACCACGAATCGGGTCCACAATTTTATAAAAACAATCTAATTCTAACATAATAACAGAATAAGCAATAATAATTAATAACCAGAATTATTAACAACAATGAGTGTTTACCAATGAAAGGGTTTCAATCCTTGTAAGGATCAATAAGGTAATTTCAAAGCTTGGATGCTGGGTAATGAAATAATTGGATAACAAAGGAATCAATGTTTCAGGGTTTCAAGGATTTGGTCTTTCAAAGCATAAAATACAAAGATTTGATTGTGTAAACAATCTGGTTCAGTGTTTAAAATTTAGTTTGTGTGTATTTGTGGAGTAGGATCGTATACTTGAGGTTCGTGTTTGGGTATACAACAATCAATGGTCTAGAAAGAATCAGGTTACGGCTCAAGATCAATAACTGAAATCAAGGTTTAGGGTACAGTGCTTCAAAGCACTTGCAATATCAACAAGACTATCAAGTACCACAATATCTCGAGAAAGTTCAGAACACTTGCCTGGTATTAGCTTACTACACTGCACTCGCTTCCAATCACAATCGTCTTACTCCTCAACTACCTGTTTCCCTTTCCTACGCCTTGCCTCTTCTGCTCACATATCATAAGCATCTATCAATAATCGACTCATAGAGTTCTATTCAACACATACTTCTATCTACCCTTCGTTTTACCCAAATCCGATTAACGGATTGAAAGTTATGTAATAATCAAGTAAACACTGAATATATAGACTGATAGTCAATTAACAAGTCACATATAGCACATAATACATCACGTAATCAATGATATATTATTTATAAAGAAGTCTCGGGTCATAAATAGGCTTTCTGATATTTAAAATGATTTTTAGAACATTTTTCGGAATTAAAACGGGTCGTTGGATCAATTTCGGGTTAATAAACAGGTTTCGGTAGGCCAATTCTGGCTCTGAAACAATTTTATACTAATTATCGAGCTTTGTAAATAATTTAGAATAATATTTTAAAGCTCGAAACTATTTTCGGAATTTTTAAATCATTTTTAAATAATTAAATCTAATTAAATAATTGATTAAAATCAATTAATAATTAATTAAATCAATTAATTTTTGAATTAATTGACCAATTAATTAATTAAAAATTAACTAAAATTAATTAACTAATTAATTTAGATTTATTTTTGAATTAAAATTATTTTCGGAATTAAAATAATAATTTTCAGAATTTTCAGAAATTAAAAATGAATTTTTATAATAAAAATAAATAGAAAATATGATTTTTAAACATTTTATAAACAGGAATCCTATTTTTGAAAACTTTGCAAACTACAGGGACTAAACTTCACCATCTTCAAAAATACAGGGACTAAACTGCAATTTTGCAGTTTTAGTCGCCGGAAAATCGGGGGTGGCCGGAGAACTCACCTCCGGCATCCTCCCACTACCATCACCTCCAGAATTAAACTACACAACACCAGGAACCTATAACTGCAATCAAAATTCATCAATAACCCATACTTGGCCGGAATTTGATCAAAAAACTCGCCGGTTTCCGGCGGGTTCGACGTAAATTTCAAAACACAACTCCCTTCTTTATAGACCTCGTTGATTCATGAAACTTGTACGACTAGATTGCAAATTTCACAGAGAATACAATACACTATACCACAACATCAATCTATTTCAGAATAAGAAACCCCCAAATTTCAATTAAGAACATTCATACAGGTTATAAACCCTAATTTTAAAATTCGAGAATCAAACTCAAATTTGAACATGTTATTGAACTCCAAATCAGACGTATAATATATCAAAATCACCAGGAAAACAAGTTCTACAACATGCAATCATCAAATCATACAAACAATCATCCGAACAAAAATTCATATTTTTAATAAATTTAATTCGAAAATAAATAAATTTCCAGAAAATAAACCTTTGATTCTGCAGTGAAACAAAGCTCAGAATTTGATAGAACACTTCAAATCCTTCATTTTGGTTACTCAAGCTTTGAAAACAGAGATCGGTAACGCCTTCGTTTTGCTGTTTGATTCTTAGAACAGTTTATGTAATTAGAGTTTTTCTCTGAAAATTATAGAATTAACTATCTGCAAATGATTTAGATACGAAATAAAATACGGAAAAAGGATATTTATAATTACGGAAAATTAGTATCCCGTTGGATCATTCCGGATATAAAACGGTACGTTTATTTATAAAAACTGATCCAAACGGTATCGGTTTTCGGGATAATTATCCAAATCAGTACAATTTGTACTGCGGTCTTGGTCTCAGCACCTGGTTACACGTACTACGAAGTGATAATTATGAAAGTTTAATAAAAAGCTCTTGTTTATCGAAAATACGGGTTTTATTGATTTACCGAAATGAATATTGTATCGAAAATGTTGCGCCGGGACCCGCGCAGGACAAACCGTACGCCGGATCGAAAAAGTCGAATCATGGAATATGCTCGAAATATTATAATTAGGTTATGAAGGAGTTCTCGAAAGAGTTTCGGGTTCCAAAAACGTAACAACGGTTGACGTCGGTTGGTTCCCGTTTTTATAAAATTGATTTTAAATACTCGGAAAAAGATTTTATAAATTTCATATGATCCTTATAAATCCATAAATCAACATAAAAATAATTAGGAAGATATGATAATTATCTATGTTTTATTTTGGACATATAAAAATTAAAATACTCAATTAATATTATTTTTGAATATCCAAGTACAGATAACATTTAACAATTAACTCACAGAATAGATACTGAACACACATAATAATTATTTAATAGCAAAATAATTACACGATATATCCCGGATATTACATCGTATGTTTAAGGAATTGTCTAGGTTTGTACCATCATATGTAGACACTGGCAGTAAGAAAGCCAAGAGATTTCAGCAAGGTCTTATGTTATGGATCAGAGGGAAAGTAGCTATATTTAAATTGGACTCGTATGCAGCAATAGTATAAAAAGCTATGACTGCAGAAGCAGAGAATGAAATGTCATAAAAGGAAAAGGAGAGTAAGAAAAGGAAGTTTGAGGGAAGTGAAGGAAAGTCACAAGCAGGGAAGTTTCCAAATGTTAGTAGTCAGAAGAAAGGAAAGTTTCATCTAGGGAGAAATTTTAATTTCTGAAAGCAAAATGTAGGCAACGGAGGATAAAGCAATCTTCCAGCCATTGGAAACCAGTCAAACCAGCAAAGGCTAGCTTTACCTGAATGCTAAGTATATGGAAAGAAACACGGAGGAGTTCTAATAAGTTAAATATGGTCTGCTATAGATGTAACCAGAAGGGAAACTATTCAAGGGAGTTCTAGAATCAACCATCCAAAGAGCCAGCAAATAAAGATCAACCTATCAGGAATCAAGCAGGTAAGGTTCCAGCAATTGGGTATACATGTTTCAAGTGTGGAAAGCCAGGACCTATACCGAAGGATTGTAAAATATCAGCCCCAGTCAGTAATGCGTTGAGAATCATATGATCTACTCCAGTAGTGAATGAGCCTCCCACATCTAGTGTAAAGATTGGTATTAGAGCAAGATCTTGAAGTACAAAGAGTGTAAAGATTACCCCAATCTGCAAGATGATCAGAAAGGATGTTGGAGTGAAAATTCCATTTCTGGACAAAGACAACTATCACCACTGGAAGGTGAAGATGCACCTACATCTTCTTTCTCAAGATGAAGCCTATGTGGACTGCATTGAGAGAGGTCCTCATGTTCCTATGAGAGCTGCTACAGGAAATGAGCCATCAGTTCCAAAGCCCAGACATGAATGGCCTGATCCAGACATTGAACAAGTCAGGGAAGATAAAAAAGGCCATGAAATATTGTTTAATGGTGTTGATGGTGATAAGTTTGACAACATCATAAACTGCAAAACATCAAAAGAGGTTTGGGACACAATTCAAATTATTTGTGATGGAACTGAGCAAGTAAGAGAGAACAAAATGCAGCTCTTGATTCAGCAATATGAGCATTTTCACTATGAAGAAAGTGAGTCACTCACTGATATATTTAGCATATTTCAAAAGCTACTGAATGCTCTCAAGTTGCATGTCAGGGTCTATCAAATAAAAGACTCAAACCTTAAATTCCTTGGATCTCTACCAAAGGAATGGAAGCCCATGACAGTCTCTTTAAGAAACTCTCAAGATTACAAGGAATTCACCTTGGAAAGACTGTATGGAATTCTAAAAACCTATGAGCTTGAAATAGAGTAAGATGAAAAGATGGAGAAAGGAAGGAAGAAAGGAGGATCCATTGCACTAGTTGCTGAGCAAGAAAAGGAAAAGGAGATAAAGGTTGAAGTTGTTGCATCTACATCAAACTCAAGGGTCTGTGAAAGCAAGGGTGAAGAACTGGTAGCTGAAAATGAAGAACAGTTGAGCCAAGATGACATGGATGACATAGATGAGAATCTTGCTTTTCTATCCAGGAGATTTGCCAAGCTCAAATTCAAGAAGAATTTTGGAGCAGCTAAGTCAAACAGAAACATGGTTGATAAGTCTAAATTCAAGTATTTCAAGTGTGGCTTGGTAGGTCATTTTGCAAGTGAGTGCAGGAAGTCTGATTATGGTAAAATGAAGTTTGATCCTGTTGATTACAAGCAAAAATACTTTGAGTTGCTCAAGCAAAAGGAAAGGGCTTTCATTACACAAGAAAATGACTGGGCTGTAGATGGATTGGATGAAGATGAAGAAACAAACTATGTCAACCTAGCCCTAATGGCCAAATCAAATGAAACACAAGTTAGTTCATCCAATAATCAGGTAATCACCACTAACCTAGCACATTTAACTAAGTCTGAGTATAATGATGCCATCAATGACATGTCTACTGAGCTGTATCATTTGTGTGTAACTCTTAAGTCTCTCACTAAGGAAAATGATAAAATTAAAGAAAACAATTTGTTTTTAAGTGAGAGGAGTAATGTGCTAGAATCTCAATTCATTGAGTTTAAAAAATTGAGAATTGAATGTAAAACTGCCAAGGATGAATTAACTGAATTTTTAATGAAATAAGAGATTTTAAGAAAGCAGCTTGAATGAGAACATGAAGTAATTAAGGTATGGAAGTCATCTAGAGATGTCCATGTTCAAATTACTAAAGTTCAAGGTATAGAGTCTTTTTATGATGAATCCTAGAAAAAAAACAAGGAGAAGTTTTATTCCAATCTGGTTGAAGGACTTTCAGCAGATGTGGATTCGACGGAAGATGAAAATTATCCATCGAATAATCAAAAGTATTATTCATCGAAAGACAATGAGCCACATCCGTCGAATGTAAGTAAGCTAGTTAGCAAAGCTAAGCTAGCTAAGTTGAATGATAAATATGGATCAGTCTTTAAAAACTTTGTTCCAGGAGAATCAAGTCAAGTGAGAAAAGAAAAGAGAGTTAATGTTGGTCATCTATCTATCAAGCACTTGGGTGACAGATTAGATAAGATTGAGGTTAAAACAGAAACTAAAAAGAAAAACAAAAGAAATGGGAAAGTAGGGATTAAAAAACATAACAACTACACACCTGATAAATATGCTCCAAGAAAAATATGTGTTAAGTGTGGTAGTATTAATCATTTATCTGTTAATTGTAAACTTGCTATGCCTACTCATGTGTCTGCACCTCCTTCATTTCCCAGCATGCCTACTATGCCTGTTAATGTTATGCCTGCACAAAATTTGAATGCACAATGTGCTAACATGCCATTTGCACCTAATCCTTATTATGTTGCATTTAGTATGCCTCAAATACCATTTAGCATGCCCTATTATAATAATATGTTTGCACATAGTATGCCTTTTCATAATAATCAAAATGTGCATGATAATTCTGTTTCAATGAATGGTTTCAAAGGTCCAACTCAAATGACAAAGGATGAATCTGAGATACCCAAGTCAAATGAGATCAAACCTAAGAAACCAAAGAAAAAGGCTAACAAGGCAGGACCCAAGGAAACTTGGGTACCAAAATTAACTTGATTTGATTTTTATGTGTGCAGGGAAACAAAAACAATCTTTGGTATTTGGATAATGGGTGCTCAAGGCACATGACTGGAGATTCCACCCTGCTCACTGAGTTCAAAGAAAGAGTCGGCCCAAGTATCACTTTTGGAGATGACAACAAGGGTTATACTATGGGATATGGCTTGATTTCAAAGGATAATATCATCATTGAAAAGGTTGCCCTAGTGGATGGACTCAAGCATAATCTGTTGAGTATCAGTCAGCTTTGTGATAAGGGCAACTCAGTCACTTTTAATTCGGAAGCCTGTGTTGTGACTAACAAGAAGATCAACAAAGTAGTTCTCACTGGAGTGAGAAAAGGCAATGTGTATCTAGCTGACTTTAACTCAACAAATGCAGATTCTATAACTTGTCTTCTCAGTAAAGCAAGTCAAGATGAAAGTTGGCTATGGCACAAGAAGCTGTCCCATCTAAACTTCAATATCATGAATGAGCTAGTCAAGAAAGAATTGGTTAGAGGCATTCCTCAAGTGGAGTTTATAAAGGATGGATTATGTGATGCCTTCTAGAAAGGAAAGCATATTAAAGCATCATTCAAAAAGAAGCTTGAATCATCTATTGAAGAACCCTTACAGTTACTTCACATGGACTTGTTTGGACCAGTAAATGTGTTGTCTATCTCAAAGAAGAGATATTGTCTAGTAATTGTGGATGATTTTTCAAAGTTCTCTTGGACATATTTTCTGAAATCTAAAGATGAGGCTAGTGAAATCATCACCAATCACATAAGGCAAGTTAACAATCATCCTGACTTTAAGGTTAGAAGAATCAGAAGTGACAATGGAACTGAGTTTAAGAATTCTGTGACGAGAGTATTTTATGAAGAGTATGGAATCATGCTTGAGTTTTCTGCAACAAGAACTCCATAACAAAATGGTGTAGTGGAAAGGAAGAATAGATCACTCATTGAAGGTGCAAGAACTATGCCTGAAGAATCAAGGTTGCCAACTTATTTTTGGGCAGAAGCTGTGAATACAGCATGTTATACTCAGAATATCTCCTTGATTAATCAAGCAAAAGGCATGACTCCATATCAGATATTCAAGAATAGGAAGCCAACAATAAACTTTCTACATGTCTTTGGCTGTAAATATTATATCTTAAGGAATCAAACTGATCAACATGGAAAGTTTGATGCCAAAGAAGATGAAGGAATTTTTGTTGGATATGCCGTTGGAAAAGCATATAGAGTCTACAATCTAAGAACCAACATTGTTATGGAATCTGTACATGTTGTGTTTGATGATAAAAATATTGAAGGACTGCAAAATGGAGATTTCCATGAGAGGCTAAATTTTGACAATGTGGAGATGATTTGTGAAGACAGTGATGATGATAGTGATCAATAAACAGTGGCTAAGGATAATGCAGAAAAGACTATCTCCATTTATGCATAAAATTCAGCATCAGTCAAGTTGCATAATGCATCATCCGTCGGTAGAAAATCAGCTTCATCCGTCGAGATACAAAGTGCATCATCCGTCGAAACAATGAGAGAAGCTAAGAGTCAAAACATATCACTTACAGAAAGAACTCCTTCTTCAAATGAAAGATTCACAAACTTAGGGGGAGTTTCTTCTAATCAAAACTCAGTCACAAATCAAGACAATGATGAGGCCTCTTCATCTAGAGCTAATCTACCATAACAGAGAAAATGGAATAGAGATCACCCTTTTGAGCTCATATTCGTGATGCATCTTCTAGAGTTCAAACAAGGAAAGTAACTCAAGAAGAATGTCTGTATATCATCTTTCTCTCAAAGGAAGAATCAAAGAAGGTAGAAGAAGCTCTGTTGGATCTTGATTGGATTCTAGCTATGCAGGAGGAGCTAAACCAATTTGAAAGGAACAAGGTATGGAAGCTGGTACACAAACTTAAAGGAAAGAATCCAATTGACACCAAGTGGGTATTCAGAAACAAGATGGATGAAAATGGCATAGTTGTCAGGAATAAAGCTATATTGGTTGCTAAGGGCTACTGTCAATAAGAAGGAATAGATTTTGATAAAACTTTTGCTCCTGTTGCAAGACTTGAATCCATCAGAATTTTCTTAGCCAGTACAACCAATGACAATTTCAAAGTCTATCAAATGGATGTCAAAAGTGCCTTTCTGAATGGAGATTTGGAGGAGGAAGTCTATGTCAGTCAGCCTCCTGGTTTTAAAGATCTAAAATTTCCAGAATATATCTACTATCTTTTGAAAGCACTTTATGGACCGAAGCAAGCACCTAGAGCCTGGTATGATACTTTGTCAAAGTTTCTCTTAGAAAATCACTTCACAAGAGGTACTATTGACAAAACTTTATTCTTTAGAAATGTTAATGGCTCTAGTATATTTGTTCAAATTTATGTAGATGATATTATATTTGGGTCTACAGGTGAAAAACTTTGCAAAAAGTTTGCCAAATTGATGCAAAGTAAGTATGAAATGAGCATGATGGGAGAACTAACTTACTTTCTTGATTTATAAGTTAAGCAAGTTAGTGATGGAATATTCATTATTCAAACCAAATATATTTTTGATCTTTTAAAGAAGTTTGATCTAATGGATTGCACATCTGCAAAAACTCCCATGGACACTAAAACTAAACTTGAATTAAACACTACTGAAATATCTGTGGATATTTCAAGCTATAGAGGCATGGTTGGCTCACTTTTGTACTTAACAACTAGTAGGCCAGATATAATGTTTGCTACTTATCTTTGTGCTAGATTTCAGGCTGATCCTAGAGAATCTCATTTAATAGCTATAAAGAGAATTTTCAGATATCTCAAGGGAACACCAAAACTTGGCATTTGGTACCCTAGAGATTCTGGCTTTGATCTAACTGGTTATTCAGATGCAGACTATGCAAGATGCAAGATTGATAGAAAAAGCACAACATGAACCTGTTAATTTCTAGGAAACAAGCTAGTATCCTAGTTCAGTAAAAAGCAAAATTCAGTCTCTACTTCTACAGCTAAGGCTGAATATATTGCTGCTGGCAGTTGTTGTGCACAAATTCTATGGATGAAAAACCAATTGTTGGACTATGGTCTGCAAGTGGACAGAATTCCTATTTTATGTGATAACACAAGTGCAATTTCCATTACTGAAAATCCAGTACAACATTCAAGAACAAAGCACATAGACATCAAGTATCACTTCATTAGGGAACATGTAATGAGTGGTACTCTGGAACTTCATTTTGTTCCAAGTGATAAGCAGCTTGCACATATCTTTACCAAGCCACTTGATGAATCCACCTTTACTAGGTTGGTAAGTGAGTTAGGTATGCTTAATTATTCTTAAATTATTTCTGATAATTTTGCAAGTTGTAATGCAGCCAAAAACTTAATTGATTTTTCTGTTTTAGATAAAATTTTGTTTAAGTTAATATTTACATCCCGATGGATGATTCATTATCCATCGAATTTGATCATCCATCGAAATAGAAGAGCTTGGTAAAACTCGATTACTTTTCTGGATTATTTTAAACCCGATGGATAATTGCATTATTCTCATCTGTCGAATTGTCTACATCTTAGCCGTTAAATTTCTGAACATTATCCATCGGATATACTTACAGTCAGTAAGTATATCACGACGGATAATTGACAGAATTTTGACAGTTTATTTTACTTTTAAACGGCTATTTTGTGCAATTCTCATTGGGTCCTTAATTTTTATCTTTATTTTTTATCACATTTTATCTAAGTATACATAAAAGCCTTACTTCAAGTATATTTTAGCTTTTATCTTTCTCTATTGCAATTAACTGCTCTCTTCTTCCTCAAAGCAAAATTCTCTTTCTCTCTGCAAATTTCCTTGCTTTAATAATGGCACCAGTAGTCAAGATCATGTCTCAGTCAGGATTCATTTATGAGAAGAACAATTTTGTAGCTCTTGTGAACAAAGAAATTCCAGCCTCTGAGGATTATCACAAAATGATGGATTTTGTGAAGGGATGCAAGCTTAATTATGCCATGCTGGAATCACCCACAATTTACTTTGAAGTTGTGGAAGAGATGTGGACTACTGTTGTCTATCAAGCAATTGAAAAAACTATAACTCTCACCATTAAAGGTATGGAATTTTGCATTAACAGTGATACTATTCAAGCATGCTTTAAAATTCCTGATAACACTACTACTAAACCACACATAGAGGCTGATTTAGTTAGCTTGCTTAATTATATTGGATATGCACTTCCTACCATTAAGTTAAGTGAGATTAGAAGGCTAGGTCTTAGGAAAGAGTGGAGTTATCTGTGTGATGTAGTTACCAAGGTGTTTTCTATTAAGATAAGCAATTTTGATTCTATCAACACTACCATGCTCAACATGCTCTACATGCTACTTACTTATAATTACTATAATTTTAGTGATGTTATCATGTTTGAGTTAGGTTACAAGTTAGGGGAGATAAAAAAGAGATCTAAAAATATTTATTATGCTAGATTCTTTATGATTATTGCTAACCATATTTATGAGGATCTTGCAATTGAGAACCCAACCAACAAACTAGATTTTTGGGTTCAAGAAAGGAGAATAATTGCAAATTTAAACAGAGCAGATCATCACAAGGAGAGGGCCCTCAGGTAAGTGAGGTAAATACTTTTATCTCTACTGCTTCTATCTCTCAAATTTCTTTGCCATTGACTGTGGCTATGGTATCTGTGTCAATGACCCAACAGATGCCTACCCAAGCCACAAAATCCAAAGTTTCAAAATCCAAATCAAAGAAATTACACTCTGGTGTCTCTCAAAAGATTCCAGTTTCAAAATCCACCAAAACCAAATAGGGGAGTGCGAAGGGTGGTAAGGTTGGTGAGGGACAGGGTGAACATAAAAGAAACCCTAAGAATAAGAATGGAGAGATAAGTGTACCCAAACCTAGCCACACCACAGTTTCCCAACAAACTGTGGTGCTTAATAAGGAAATTAGCTCATCTCTAGTTTCATCCTCCCAAAAGGATGCTACTATTGAAACAAGCTCCCAACCAGGAGCACAGGCCAAAAGGTTTAGGGACACTGATTCACCCCAAACTTATACAAGAAAGAAAAAATCTAGAAAACTTGGGGATGGACAGGGATCACACACAGTGCAAACTGAAGCTAAGGACTCAGTCACTGCACCATCTCAAATTCAGTTTGATGTGGCTCCAATAAATGTGGAGTCACAGCCAAAATCTTTAACTATAGAAGCACCAAACACAAAAAAATCTCCTACCAATTCTCTGAATGTGGATATGATTCACACATCAATCCCTGATTCTCCTTCTTTAACTCTGTTGGAGAAGCCAAAATTCAGTGCAAGTGAGCATCATCTTCTAGATGATTTGTTGGCTCACTTTCCAATTCTTTCAGGAACTGTTAAAACTTCTGTGCCTAAATTATCATCAATCTGCACAAAGTCCACAATAGTTTCAACTCCAAACTCTATCATTTCCTCTATTCTGGTGGATATTGTTCATCCGCCGTCCAGTGATTGTATCCCGACGAATGTGCCTAACAGCAATCATCCGTCAACTATCCTAACTACTACCTCGATGGATGTTCCTCATCTGTCGGTACTCACTACACAAGCTGATTTTCAATAATTGTTACAAGTGTAGATGAGTTAGTAGTTATACAATCACTCCTAGGATTGAGGGAAGGGAGTGAATAGAGTGAGTGGCTGAGTTTCTCTCAGGCAAAAGGAGAGGAAAAGAGAGAAATTATGCAGGCTATTTCTTCCATCCTAAAAAAAGTGAGTGAGGAGAGTTCCACCTTAGTAGGTGAAGATGAGGGTGTGAGGGTGGTGAGACAAGGGGAGCCCTTGATGCAAGAAAATAGAGAAAATGAGAGAAATGCATGTATAGGAGATATAAGGATGGAAGCCATTGTTAGTGAGTCAATGAATGTCAGTGATACAGAAAAGGAGAGACTATTTCAGCAAGAATATCAAGCTGTCATAAATTTTATCTCCTTGGATGCTGAGACATTTACTCATCTTGTTTCAGCTTATCAAACTGTAGCTGGACAGGGCAATGAGGATGCTGAAAGGATGCTTAACTTGGAGCACACTACTGCTTTCATGGAAAGAGCCAAGGATGCCATCTCAGCCATGCCACCCACAGCTGGTGATGACATTGATTATGGAACTGGTGGTTTTGAGGGTTTATTTGGTGATGAAGATGATGATGAAGGAGATTCAATGGACATAGGGGGAGATGTCAGCCCTAGCTCAAGATCCAGCATGCCATCTTGGGAATTTTCCAAAGAATATGATGAGCAACACTTCAAGTCCACTCTCTTTCATATCATCCAACAAACTCAGACAGCTCTTCAAGCTACAACCAATGCCAACACCAAGAAGCTACTTCAAGCACATCTCAATTATCTTCAACTACACCAAATTGAATCTCTTCAACATAATTTGGATGTCACTGCAATTAAAACAGAGATTGAACAAGTCAAGAAGGATGTCTCTGAGAGATTGGATGCTAAATTTCCTAATACAATCTTGTTTGACATTAACAGACAACTAAGGAAAAACTCTAATCTTGCCAGCAAGGTGGACTCTTTAGATACAAGACTCAAAACATTGGAAGCTTCCATCACTGTAATTCACTTACATCAAGCCCAGAAAACCCAGTTGCTTCAAAAGTTAGTGGTTGCACAAACTTCTACCTCCACTCAACTTGATGCTAACAAAAAGGGGGAGAAAGATTCACTTGTCCCAGTTAGTCAAGAAGAGCCAATCAGTGAGGGGAGAATGTGCTAAACATACAAGTCAGTCAAGTAATTGTTCTAGAAATTACCTATCCTAAGCCACCAGTCTTGGACAACATTGATATGATCCAGATAGCAGCTGCTAAATTGGATTCAAAGACAAATTTCAAGAAGCTTGATGTTGCAGTAGTTGAGAAGGAATTGGATGACAAATAGAGGAAGTTTGATGAAGAAATCACAAAGAAATTTGGTCCAATTGAGAAACCAAACAAGACCTTTCATCACTTCTCTCAATTCAAGCAAATTTCTATAAATGAAAAGAGTCTAAGCAATCTGGAAAAGGGCCAACCTTCATGCAAAAAGTCTCAAAAAGCCAACTTGGTTTTGAAGCCCAAAAGGAATTATACAAAGTCATCTGACAAAAAATTACTTGGATCTTATGTTTGAGACTCCAAGGCCAGATGAAAAAAAGCTGTTGGCGAGGTCCATTGCATTCTTCAAAGATCCAACTGACTCAGTGCTAAAAAGTAGAATTGCCAAGATCTACAGGAATGGGAAAGAAATCTGTGTGGTGGCTGGACACCCTCAGTTTGCAGAAGCTAAGAAACAAGAAAAAGAAATAATCAAGAAAGAAAAAAAGCTAGCTTCTTTAGATGCTAAGAAACTCAAACAGAAGAAAAAAAAGCTGTTATAGTAGCCAAGCTTCAAGCTGTGAAAACTGCAACTGAGATTTCTGAAAAGCAACCTGTGATAACTGAAGCTCAGGACCAGAAAATGCACAAGGAACCTCAACAGACAAAGAAGCTAAGATTCAAACAAAGAATCAATAGAAAATTGGACTTCAGTGATGAGGAAATGGAAGATTACATTCCCAAACACTCTACAACTTCAAGTCAAACATCCAAGCCCTCAGAAGTGCAGGATGAATTTAAGGTAGATCCTACAAAGAACTTTCATGGTGAGCCAATAGTTCGCAAGGATGAGCCTATAGACTGATAATTTGCCTCTTCCTGAACTTAACTTACCAATCTTCAACAAGCTAAAGAAGACAACGACAAGAGCAATCAAGAAGGTCAAGCCTGTGAAACTCAGAACCAAAACCTTAACCAAAGCTCAACCAACTGTCAATAGAGGAGATCTTCTATACATCTGTGATATCAAGGAATTTTCAGATACCAATCTCTACATGGATGAATTAGAAGAAATAAGGGGAATTGATGCTCACAGAAATCTCCCTGAAAGACTGGTAACAGAATTTTTCAAGAAAGTTGTTCTGTGTTAATAAAGATCTTCTCATCCTTCAAGAAAAATTTTGGATTCAATGTGATAGCTGTTACGCCCCCAAATCCGGGGTCAGGGGATTTGGTCGTCACGATGAAACCTCAATCCAAAATAACCTGTTAAATCAAATAATAAATGCCAGCGGAAGATATTTATTATAAATGACCCCAAACTAATCCAAGATCTTTTAAGGTTACAGTTCTAGAAACAAGATATCCAAATTCCACAATAAATTTTTCTCACTTTCTTTTACATTTCTTTACAACAATTCTCAATCTCAAAACTAAACCCACTAGTATAACTTCGAAATGAAGTATACTAGGCCCAAATAAAATACACAACTATAATATAATATAATATAAACAACTTTATACAATAAAACTTACACTAGCCCGCAAACCCTGGATCAACCACCTTCCAAAAGCTTCTTCTTTGCTTCCTCGAATTACGCAGCTAAACAGCGCAAGCTAATCCTCACTGGAGGTTAAATTTAAAAACAGGCAAGTATGAGCGGAAGAAATGCTCAGCAAGATCATTATAGTAAATATAGGGTCGTTTGATATAAAACCGACATCTGCATAAGAGCAGAACATTTAAAAATCAAAATTGTTGATCCAGAAAATTTAGTTAAGGAATCCCAGAATTGATTCCTTCTCTGTATTCAAAATCCTTTTGATATTTTTGAGTGAAAATGCTTCAGCCATACTTTGAATCTTGACGACAATGAAACTCGTAAACCAGTATTTACGGAAATATCGTAAACCACAATAACAAGAACCAATGATTATGGATTTAATCATAAACTTTACTCCAAAACCGAACTCTTGAAATTAATACTTATTTTGCTGTCATATCAAATTAGATATTAATACGAACTTTGATGCTCACAACCTACCTGCGCTAAAATAGGGAAGTCAACATCAATCATCTGCATTAATACCACCTTTGATATTTAACAACTTAAATATCAACATCAATCAGAATTTGAATCAAAACTGCATTCCACCTTTATTCAAAACCAAAACAGTTGATAAATCATTCCTTATAAGATTATCAAAAGCAATATAATAATTTAGATTGGAATCCTCGAACGACGGTATGTTGCCGCCGGTGATCAGCCGCGGAGCAACACCGGTATGCCGAAGCATATCCAACTAAACAAAGGGGTACCCAAGGCACATATCGGCCTAGCAAGGTGTTATATCCTGTATAACACATAGCTCACGCTGGACCGCCGCCACGGCCTCTTACGCAACCATCCAATCTTAAAACATTTTTATTGAAAGGGGTCATAATACTCGACACCCTTATAAATTTTATTCGCCCATTCACTTGGGCAGAAAACCAAAACAACGTCATCTTTCTCAAAATCCACAACATTTATAAATCCGATAATTGGATAAGTAAAATCACTTAGCTACTCTGAACATAGAATAGCGGAAAAATACTTGCATAAACAGAATTATTTAATTCAGCGATATGTAAAACATTTATCTATTCCGAACAGAGAATAGGGAAAACAATACTTGCATAATATAATTCGAAATAAACGTCACTTGAATGATAAGTGAAGTCAGGGGTACTTGCATAATATGAATCGAAATAAACGTCACTTGAATGATAAGTGAGGTTAGTGTACTTGCATAATATGAATCGAAATAAACGTCACTTGAATGATAAGTGAGGTTAGTGTACTTGCATAATATGAATCGAAATAAACGTCACTTGAATGATAAGTGAGGTTAGTGTACTTGCATAATATGAATCGAAATAAACGTCACTTGAATGATAAGTGAGGTTAGTGTACTTGCATTTGAGTTTTAGCAGTTAGTCACACTCGCAAACACACATCTATTCTGACATTCTGTCTTAAAACATCACCGTCCTTCTTTTCAACACCTTACTGATATGCTGCTCCTGCGATTGCTAGAAGCCAGATACCCAATACCATTCCATCTCATTCCTTATCCAACGTCTTGTCCCGATCAACTCGAGAGATCCGCATCTATAATTAAAAGATATAACTTTAATCGTCTAAACGATAACCACTCGACGAACTACGCGTCAAAAGCCTATCGTCTACCCATACGATAGCCCACACATAATTATATCAGCCAAACACAGGAATCTTGACCCACATATGCACATAATTCACATAGCACGTAAGCACATAATCCACGTATCACATAATTCATATTACATATGACTCAGTTCATCAGAAGGTTCGACTCGATACATTTAAAACTGAAATCAGATCAAAAATGTGATTTATATATCAATAATCGACTCAGAATAACTTGTAAAACAAACGACCTTTCGAACAAAAAGGATTTGGGTCTCGAAAGTATTTTTAATGAAAGCGGAATATTTTTCTGAGTCTGTACGCGTTCGTTTCATATTAAACAGACGAACGGTTGATTTAATATGAATTTTTGAACATTTTTCGGAATTAAAACGGTCTCTAAATCATTTTAATAATAAAATAATAGGGTTCGAACACCCTAAAATATTTTTATAAGAATTATCGAGCTTGTAAAATAATTTAAAATAATATTTTAAAGCTCGAAACTATTTTTCAGAATTTTTAAATCAATTTTAAGTAATTAAATCTAATTAAATAATCAATTAAAATTAATTAATAACTAATTAAATTAATTAATCAATTAACATTTAAATTAATTGACTAATTAAATAATTAATTATTCACTAAAATTAATTAATTAAATAATTTGGATTTATTTTTGAATTAAAATAAATTTTCAGAATTAAAATAATGATTTTTAAAATAGAAATGAATTTTTAGAAATTAAAAATAGAATTTTTGAATTATAATAAAACAGAAAATGCAGAAACACTTTCAAAATAGGATTTTGGGAAAAATAAGATCAAAACCGGGTTATATCCCGGGTCGAAACTGACCCGACCGGGTCGTTCAAGAACAGGCCGGCCGGTGCAGATTCCGGCGGCCGGGAACAAACTCCGGCGACCCTAATCCAGGTGATTTACGAATCGTCTGACTCAATTCTTACTACTGTTCAGTTCCAGTCTACTACAGCAACAACAACAACGATTTGACGTATCAAAATCATCCCCGCGACTCCGTTTCCGGCGAGAATCGCCATTAACGCCGGCGGTTTCTTCGAGTTTTCCGGCAAAAACTCGAATTCACTCAATCCTTAACCAAACACGATGATTCCAGTGTCAAAATAACGCCAAGAACGATTACAATCTACTCAGGTCATCATACACAATCAAAACCCACTAAATCATAAACCCCCAAAAAATTCGAATATTACCCTAAAAATCGTTTTTAAAATTTAACAACTCTTGAAACGATTTGATGATATAAAATGATAGAGAATCATCTGTGATTCATTTTGGTTATTCATACTTGTGATTTGGTGTTCAATAACGCCTTCAAAATTGACTTTGATTTTCAGAATTTCTCAAGAACACCAAGAACACATATTCAAGAAAATTTTCAGAAAATCAAACCTTAATTTCTATATGATATTGAACTCAGTTTTTGACGTATAATATACCAAATTGACCAGAAAAACATGCTCTACAACATGGAAGCATCAAATCACATCAACAACATCAAGAACAAAAATTCATCATTTAATTATCAAATAATTCGAATATAAATAATTAAATAAGAAAATTACTATGATTTCTGGAAGGAAACTGATGATTGATTCAGATAGAGGATTCCGAGAGCTTCGTTTTGATATGCTGCACGCCCGAATCGGAGTTCGATAACGCCTTCGTTCGTGTGTTTGATTCTCGGGAACGTATCGGTTTTCTCGGGTTTTTCTCTGTATTTACGGTGTTTTAACTGGTTGCAAATGAATAAACGGAATAAACGAAATAAGAAATAGGCTATTTATATTTATGGAATATTGGATCGTTCTGGATCGTTTTGGATCATTTTGGATCATTAAATTAGTTGCTTAGCCGCTAAGTAACTGCAATAACGATCCGATTCAATACCAAAATTAGATAATTATCAAAACCGAGCTTTTTATAAAATATTATATACGAGAATAATATAAAAATATCCCGTCTCTCGAAAATACGGGTTTTATTGATAACAGAAATAACTATCGTATCGAAAATATTGCGCCGGGCCGCGCACGGGTCAAACCGTAATCCGGATCGAAAAAGTTAAAACACGGAAAATGTCCGGAATTACCAGATTAGGTTAGGAAGGAGTTTTCGGAAGAGTTTCGGGTTGTAAAAACGCAAAAACGATTGAAGTCGGACGATTCCCGGCTTTATAAAATAATTTTGGTAATTATTCAGAAAATAATTAATAATTCATAAATTAATATAAAATCATCTAACAGTCCAAAAATTACCAGGAAAATATCACAATTATCTATATTTTATTCTGGACATATAATAATTCAAATACTCAAATAATATCACATCTAAACACCCAAACATCAATTCCACTTATCAGATAATTCACCAAAATTCAGATAAAATCACATAAATAATTCCAAATAATAATAATAATAATATTTGAAAATATGGGATATTACAATCTACCCACCTTATAAGGATTCCGTCCTCGGAATCAGCAGAAGAAAGCACTAAGGGTTTTCTAACCAACTTTCCGTCACACCGCCTTACTTTGACTTGAACAGGATACTCAACTTAACTTGATTGGCATACCTTTGAATATTTGAAATGATAAAATCATAAAATTCCAAAAAGAAGAGAATTTGATACCATAACGGGACCAAGATCTGAATTTGAGAAAAAGTATTGTTGAAATAGGAGATTAACTGAGAGATCAATATGATCAAACGAACTTGGTATTGCGTGTCCAAATTAAGACACTACTAAAGGTTGTTAACCTTCATGTATTCACAATACACACAAGTGATGGCGTCCCATCCAACTCCTATCACACAGACAGGTATACCTTGTGTCCCCTATAGTTAGGGTTGTTCATCCCAGTCAGAGTAAAAGAATGTCAAAGGAATTCAAAATCAAATGAATAAACTGAAAAGATTTCAAAGCTGATATTTCTGAAGGAAATGAAATCCAGAGAACAAAATTTTGGCACCAGATGAGCAAGTGGTGTCACATTACCAAGAAACTATCCACCAAATAAGAAAAGTGGAAGTTAAATTATAATAACTTGACAGAGCTATCAAAACCTGAAAAATAGGCTTCATGACAGCCTCTGGCACATTTAAAACACAGATAGGATTGAAAATGAGTGTTAGGGAATATATCTTCTAACTGATATTTCTTTTTGAGAGAAGTCAAAAGAAATTATAGAAAGAGAAGGTATTGCCAAAGTCTTAATATTTATCTTGAATTTGAACTCTTCTGTTGACTCGCCCTCTGATTCTAGACGCTCCTTAACGTTCCAAAGATATCGATAATCTCCATCATCGTCGAATCGTAGTAGCCTCGAAAGATTCCACCATATAAGTTTTGCAACTGCCAGGAGTTCCATCTAGCTCAGCACAACCATCTCAAACGAATACGCCTATCTTAACTTATTCGTTGGTACTATATCCAATAGTCCAACAGGAACTCGATATGAGCTCAAACGTCCTCACATAGCTATACACACTCCTACACACTCTCGTTTCTAGTTTACTATAATCTCAGCTCTGATACCAACCTGTTACGCCCCCAAATCCGGGGTCAGGGGATTTGGTCGTCACGATGAAACCTCAATCCAAAATAACCTGTTAAATCAAATAATAAATGCCAGCGGAAGATATTTATTATAAATGACCCCAAACTAATCCAAGATCTTTTAAGGTTACAGTTCTAGAAACAAGATATCCAAATTCCACAATAAATTTTTCTCACTTTCTTTTACATTTCTTTACAACAATTCTCAATCTCAAAACTAAACCCACTAGTATAACTTCGAAATGAAGTATACTAGGCCCAAATAAAATACACAACTATAATATAATATAATATAAACAACTTTATACAATAAAACTTACACTAGCCCGCAAACCCTGGATCAACCACCTTCCAAAAGCTTCTTCTTTGCTTCCTCGAATTACGCAGCTAAACAGCGCAAGCTAATCCTCACTGGAGGTTAAATTTAAAAACAGGCAAGTATGAGCGGAAGAAATGCTCAGCAAGATCATTATAGTAAATATAGGGTCGTTTGATATAAAACCGACATCTGCATAAGAGCAGAACATTTAAAAATCAAAATTGTTGATCCAGAAAATTTAGTTAAGGAATCCCAGAATTGATTCCTTCTCTGTATTCAAAATCCTTTTGATATTTTTGAGTGAAAATGCTTCAGCCATACTTTGAATCTTGACGACAATGAAACTCGTAAACCAGTATTTACGGAAATATCGTAAACCACAATAACAAGAACCAATGATTATGGATTTAATCATAAACTTTACTCCAAAACCGAACTCTTGAAATTAATACTTATTTTGCTGTCATATCAAATTAGATATTAATACGAACTTTGATGCTCACAACCTACCTGCGCTAAAATAGGGAAGTCAACATCAATCATCTGCATTAATACCACCTTTGATATTTAACAACTTAAATATCAACATCAATCAGAATTTGAATCAAAACTGCATTCCACCTTTATTCAAAACCAAAACAGTTGATAAATCATTCCTTATAAGATTATCAAAAGCAATATAATAATTTAGATTGGAATCCTCGAACGACGGTATGTTGCCGCCGGTGATCAGCCGCGGAGCAACACCGGTATGCCGAAGCATATCCAACTAAACAAAGGGGTACCCAAGGCACATATCGGCCTAGCAAGGTGTTATATCCTGTATAACACATAGCTCACGCTGGACCGCCGCCACGGCCTCTTACGCAACCATCCAATCTTAAAACATTTTTATTGAAAGGGGTCATAATACTCGACACCCTTATAAATTTTATTCGCCCATTCACTTGGGCAGAAAACCAAAACAACGTCATCTTTCTCAAAATCCACAACATTTATAAATCCGATAATTGGATAAGTAAAATCACTTAGCTACTCTGAACATAGAATAGCGGAAAAATACTTGCATAAACAGAATTATTTAATTCAGCGATATGTAAAACATTTATCTATTCCGAACAGAGAATAGGGAAAACAATACTTGCATAATATAATTCGAAATAAACGTCACTTGAATGATAAGTGAAGTCAGGGGTACTTGCATAATATGAATCGAAATAAACGTCACTTGAATGATAAGTGAGGTTAGTGTACTTGCATAATATGAATCGAAATAAACGTCACTTGAATGATAAGTGAGGTTAGTGTACTTGCATAATATGAATCGAAATAAACGTCACTTGAATGATAAGTGAGGTTAGTGTACTTGCATAATATGAATCGAAATAAACGTCACTTGAATGATAAGTGAGGTTAGTGTACTTGCATTTGAGTTTTAGCAGTTAGTCACACTCGCAAACACACATCTATTCTGACATTCTGTCTTAAAACATCACCGTCCTTCTTTTCAACACCTTACTGATATGCTGCTCCTGCGATTGCTAGAAGCCAGATACCCAATACCATTCCATCTCATTCCTTATCCAACGTCTTGTCCCGATCAACTCGAGAGATCCGCATCTATAATTAAAAGATATAACTTTAATCGTCTAAACGATAACCACTCGACGAACTACGCGTCAAAAGCCTATCGTCTACCCATACGATAGCCCACACATAATTATATCAGCCAAACACAGGAATCTTGACCCACATATGCACATAATTCACATAGCACGTAAGCACATAATCCACGTATCACATAATTCATATTACATATGACTCAGTTCATCAGAAGGTTCGACTCGATACATTTAAAACTGAAATCAGATCAAAAATGTGATTTATATATCAATAATCGACTCAGAATAACTTGTAAAACAAACGACCTTTCGAACAAAAAGGATTTGGGTCTCGAAAGTATTTTTAATGAAAGCGGAATATTTTTCTGAGTCTGTACGCGTTCGTTTCATATTAAACAGACGAACGGTTGATTTAATATGAATTTTTGAACATTTTTCGGAATTAAAACGGTCTCTAAATCATTTTAATAATAAAATAATAGGGTTCGAACACCCTAAAATATTTTTATAAGAATTATCGAGCTTGTAAAATAATTTAAAATAATATTTTAAAGCTCGAAACTATTTTTCAGAATTTTTAAATCAATTTTAAGTAATTAAATCTAATTAAATAATCAATTAAAATTAATTAATAACTAATTAAATTAATTAATCAATTAACATTTAAATTAATTGACTAATTAAATAATTAATTATTCACTAAAATTAATTAATTAAATAATTTGGATTTATTTTTGAATTAAAATAAATTTTCAGAATTAAAATAATGATTTTTAAAATAGAAATGAATTTTTAGAAATTAAAAATAGAATTTTTGAATTATAATAAAACAGAAAATGCAGAAACACTTTCAAAATAGGATTTTGGGAAAAATAAGATCAAAACCGGGTTATATCCCGGGTCGAAACTGACCCGACCGGGTCGTTCAAGAACAGGCCGGCCGGTGCAGATTCCGGCGGCCGGGAACAAACTCCGGCGACCCTAATCCAGGTGATTTACGAATCGTCTGACTCAATTCTTACTACTGTTCAGTTCCAGTCTACTACAGCAACAACAACAACGATTTGACGTATCAAAATCATCCCCGCGACTCCGTTTCCGGCGAGAATCGCCATTAACGCCGGCGGTTTCTTCGAGTTTTCCGGCAAAAACTCGAATTCACTCAATCCTTAACCAAACACGATGATTCCAGTGTCAAAATAACGCCAAGAACGATTACAATCTACTCAGGTCATCATACACAATCAAAACCCACTAAATCATAAACCCCCAAAAAATTCGAATATTACCCTAAAAATCGTTTTTAAAATTTAACAACTCTTGAAACGATTTGATGATATAAAATGATAGAGAATCATCTGTGATTCATTTTGGTTATTCATACTTGTGATTTGGTGTTCAATAACGCCTTCAAAATTGACTTTGATTTTCAGAATTTCTCAAGAACACCAAGAACACATATTCAAGAAAATTTTCAGAAAATCAAACCTTAATTTCTATATGATATTGAACTCAGTTTTTGACGTATAATATACCAAATTGACCAGAAAAACATGCTCTACAACATGGAAGCATCAAATCACATCAACAACATCAAGAACAAAAATTCATCATTTAATTATCAAATAATTCGAATATAAATAATTAAATAAGAAAATTACTATGATTTCTGGAAGGAAACTGATGATTGATTCAGATAGAGGATTCCGAGAGCTTCGTTTTGATATGCTGCACGCCCGAATCGGAGTTCGATAACGCCTTCGTTCGTGTGTTTGATTCTCGGGAACGTATCGGTTTTCTCGGGTTTTTCTCTGTATTTACGGTGTTTTAACTGGTTGCAAATGAATAAACGGAATAAACGAAATAAGAAATAGGCTATTTATATTTATGGAATATTGGATCGTTCTGGATCGTTTTGGATCATTTTGGATCATTAAATTAGTTGCTTAGCCGCTAAGTAACTGCAATAACGATCCGATTCAATACCAAAATTAGATAATTATCAAAACCGAGCTTTTTATAAAATATTATATACGAGAATAATATAAAAATATCCCGTCTCTCGAAAATACGGGTTTTATTGATAACAGAAATAACTATCGTATCGAAAATATTGCGCCGGGCCGCGCACGGGTCAAACCGTAATCCGGATCGAAAAAGTTAAAACACGGAAAATGTCCGGAATTACCAGATTAGGTTAGGAAGGAGTTTTCGGAAGAGTTTCGGGTTGTAAAAACGCAAAAACGATTGAAGTCGGACGATTCCCGGCTTTATAAAATAATTTTGGTAATTATTCAGAAAATAATTAATAATTCATAAATTAATATAAAATCATCTAACAGTCCAAAAATTACCAGGAAAATATCACAATTATCTATATTTTATTCTGGACATATAATAATTCAAATACTCAAATAATATCACATCTAAACACCCAAACATCAATTCCACTTATCAGATAATTCACCAAAATTCAGATAAAATCACATAAATAATTCCAAATAATAATAATAATAATATTTGAAAATATGGGATATTACAATAGCCATGAAATTGGTTCTAAAAAAGATAGAAGAACACAGGAGCAGAAAAGCCTCAAATGCACTTCCAAAAACTCTATCCATTCCCTTCACAGGAAATACAGTGCACTTGAGGCCTTACCGGCTGATGGAATTCATGGATGAAAAAGGTGTTAGAAGATTCTTCAGATTGGATGACCAATTGAGCATCTCAAGCAATGAGACTCTATTGGAAATGCAAGCAAAGTTGGATCTATCAAATGCTGAAGAATTTGAATTTCACAGACAACTCGAAAATCAAATAGAAGAAAACAACTGGAAGCTTTAGAAGATATCAAGACGATCAAGGAAATAGAAAACATCTGCTCAGGCTAGAGGAGCACCTTGATAATTATTGTGAGAACTTTTTGTACAATTTACTTTGTTCAATTTTCAAATAAATTATAGCACTTACTAATTTTATCTACCATTATTCATCTGTTCATTTAGGGTGTTTTCTTATCATCAAGTTTCTCTTAATTTATGAATATAATTCTAGTAGACATAAATTGGGGGAGATTGTTAGGAATATGTTGTGAACTTGATGATAAGTTGAACAAAACACCTTAGTAGATTTAACTTAGTGTTTTTGTAGCTCTCGACGGATGTTCTAATATAGTCTGATGGATGAATTTTATAGTCCCGACGGATGAAAACTGAACATCCATCGAGAGTGTAGCTTATGTAACAATAAGTATTATAACATATTTCTGCAAACAACAATATTTTAGTTGAGTAGATACTATAGGATTCTTTGAGTCATGTTGACTACTAGATTGATATGTAGAATAGGTTGGCTAATTGTAAATATAAGATGTCTTGTAATTCTGCATAAGTGAAATAGAATCAAGTGACAGAAAGACTCCCAACGGAAGATCTACAAAGTCTCTCGACAGATAATCAACAAGGCTCCCGACGGATGATCAACACAGTCCCGACGGATGATAATATTCAAAATAGCAGTTTACAGTGACAACACAATCACATGCGTCGGGTGTTTGCAAATGTAATGTGGCAGCCTAATTGCAGGATTTAGAGAACAAAGAAGCATTACCATTTCCATAAAATTATGAAGTGTTGTGCAAGACATGCCTGTATCATAACAAGACTAAGTCATATTGACAACCCTAAGATTAGTTGTATTGTAACCTTAATCTGTAATTTATACTTGTAACACTTAATGTCTGTAAAATGTAAATGGAGCAGACTGGAGTATTTTTCCCTAAACAGTGTCAAGCCTAAGAATTCTATCTGGAAGATGATCAAGAAGGTCATGCCTCAGAAGAATTATGAAGAAGCTTGGAGTTGAATAATTCTGTTTGGTGAAAAACATTCTAAGTCAAGATCTCTACAAGTCACAGAATTAGTGTTATAGAGAAGTCATTCGAGAACTTAGAAAGACCTATCGAGAACTCAGGAATTGTCTATCGAGAACTCAGGAAATGCTATTGGAGATATCGATAAGTCGGATACCCATTCGAGAACTCAGAGATATCGACAAGTATACATTCATTAGAGAACTCTGAGTTATCGATAAGCCAAAGTCCATTAGAGAACTCTGAGTTATTGATAAACCAAAATTCACTAGAGAACTCAGAGTTGTCGATAAGTCAAGTCAACAATGAAATTTCAGAGATATCGACAAGCCAACATGCCTATCGAGATGTCGAGTTCTCTATAGCTTAATTGGAGATCTCGAAGTGAAGAAATTTCTCTAAGTACAGAATTGCAGAATAGCTCAATATCCAAGGTTGCAAATCAACAAAAAATTCACACAACTGGATTGACAAGTCTACAAAAAGCAGCTTGAGAGATGTGCAAGATTAATGGTGAAGATTAACTGACAAAGGAGGATCAACCAATACACAGTGGAAGAAAATATGCTAATCTAGATATGGAAATCTCACTTTTCCTTTAAATAGAAGTGATTAGTGACAGGTTAGAAAAGTGATTAGCACTTCTTATTATTCACTGTGTAAACCAAAGTTTACTATCATATAAAGTTAACTGAGGTCCTTTGTTTAAGATAGGACTGAATAGATTAGAAATTGTATTCTCTCTCAAGAAAGAAGCTAAGTTCTAAACCAAGAACTTAGAGATTTTGTTGCAAAACACTGCTTGATTTTTAATATAAAATTAAGTGAGTTTTGAAGATCTTTATTTTACATATTTGCATTGTTATTTATGTTTAACATCTATTCTACAAAATCATTGTTAACAACCAACTGCTAAACCTAAAGTCGATCAAAAAGTAAACATTTAAGCCAAAACACATTCACCCCCCCGGGGTGTTGTATTCATATCTAGCAAGTGGTATTAGAGCAAAATCTGAAAGTAAACAGATTAGATCTTGGAAAAATAAATACACAGAAAATCAGTAGTATCAAGGTTCCTCCCTTTGATAAGGCCAACTACACTTTATGGAAAAAGAAAATGTTGTTATTTATAAGAATGGAAAATCACCTTTATATTCAGATCCTCAAGAATGGGCCCTTCACTCCTATGGTTAGAGTTGAGGAAACCACAGATGGAGACATGGTTATTCCAGCTCATTATGCTCCCAAGGATGCCTCTGAGTATATTGAAACTGAAATAGAGAAAGTTTCCCTAGACAGTGCTTTGCAACTGATATTAATTGAGTCACTTGACAATGTAATGTATAATAAGATTGTCAATTGTGACACTACTAAACAGATCGGGGAAAAGATTGAGATACTCTGTGAAGGAACTGAGGAGGTTAGGTCAAATCAAAGAAGGATATTGATTTCTCAGTATGAGGATTTTATGGCTAAACCAAAGGAAGGTATTACTGATGTGTTTGAAAGGTTTAATAAGCTGATAAATGACTTGCAGCTTCTTGATAAATTTTATGATGTTGAAGAAGTGAATTTGAAGTTCTTGCTTACTCTCCCTGATCATTTGGAACAAAAGATCTCTGCAATTAAAGAAGGAAGGGATTTGAGTAGAATCACACTGGAAGTGCTCTATGGGGTTCTGAAAACTTATGAACTTGAAATGATTCAAAAGAAATCATTAAGGGCTGGTCAAGGATATGTAATGGATGGCTCAAGTGCACTGATTGTGAATGATGGCCAGACCTCTAATCATGAGCAAAGATCCCAAACTCCAGTAATTTCTACAAGTGAGAAAAGAGTCAATGACATTAAAGAGCAAGTCATACTGGAATTGGATGAAGAAGATGAGTTCTACACTCTTAATGAGCTTGATGAGCTAGATAAATCAATGGCTTACTTGGCTAGAAAATTCTCTAACATTAGAGTGAAGAAACCAAGATTTTTCAAGAGCAAAGGACAGTCCTTCAACAAAGACAGCAGCTGGAAAGGAAAAGGGAAGTACACTCCTGATAGCAAAACTGGCTACAAAATTGGATCTGTTGATAGATCAAACATAAGGTGCTTTAACTGTGATGAGTTGGGCCATTTTGCTATAGAATGTAAGAAACCCAGGAAGGAAACGAAAGACAAAGCCTATCTTGAATTGGAAGCAAAGTATGATGCTCTTCTAAAGAAGCAACAAGGGAAAGCTTATATTGCTGAGGGCAAAAGCTGGGATGATTCAGATAATGATGAAGATGAAGAAGTTGGAAACTATGCACTCATGGCCTTGGAGCAAGGAGATTCTTCATCATCTAAATCACAGGTACCAACTCTTACCATAATTGATTTAAATGCGAGTCAATATAAGGAAACTGTTGAAAAGATGAGCACAGAAATGTTCCACATTCATACAAGCATGGTTACTGCAAATGAGGAAGTTAGCAGATTGAAAAAGATGAATGAAAAACTTGAGAGTGAAAAACAAGAGACTGAATTGTTGTTGGTTGAGCTTGATGCTTCTAAGCAAGAAAATGCATACTTAAAGAACAAATTAAAGTGTGCAAGTGAAATTGAAGCAGTATTGAGAGAAAGGCTGGAGAAGAATGAAGTGAAGCTGAAATCCTTCAAAAATGCTTCTGAGTTGATTGGCCAATATCATGAAAAGAACAAGCCATGTGCAAACATTGCCATTGGTCTTGATTATGAGGGTTTGAACAACAAAAAGAAGTATGTCACTGACAAAGGAAAATCAACTGAAACTGAGAATGTTCCAATTATTTTGAAGAAAGTTGAATTACCTTTGTTCAAGGCATGTGAGGTGAACTTCAGTGAAGAAGAGTTGATCATCAAACAGGAGATAGCTGATGAGGACAAGGAAAAGAAAAATGATGAGACAACTCAGTCTTCCATCTCTGTTGAAACACTAAAAGTCAATCAAGAAACTAAGGAGCCTGTGAAGGAGATTAAAGCTGAAGAGGTCAACAAGAAAAAGAAGAATAGAAATGGAAAGATTAGGATTAGCAATCCACCTGAAGGAGTCTGCAAGTACAATGAAGCTAAGGCTAATGATCCATATTCATTCTGTGACAAGTTTGACTGCATTCCCTGTAACATGAAAGTGATGAAGAGTTGCCACAAATTGAGAATTGATCTCATAGAATCAAAAGTTGGTTCTATATCTGAAAGGGAAAATGCTCAACAGTCTATGAATTCCATTTTATCTGAAATTTCTCATTCTACTTCTGCAAAATCAGTTAACAAGAAGAAAGTGCCCAACACAGCTTGGGTAGCTAAACACACTTAATCCTCATTGTGTGCAGGGCAAAGGAAAGAAGGTCATATGGATCATTGATAGTGGATGTTCCAGGCATATGACAGGTGATAAGGCCCTGCTATCACAATTTGAGGAGATGGATGGCCCTTAGGTGACCTTTGGAGACAACAACAAAGGATTCACAATGGGATATGGCAAGATTGTTTTTGGAAATGTTGTCATTGAAGATGTAGCACTAGTTGCTGGATTAGAAGTAAATCTTCTAAGTGTTAGTCTTTTTGCAGACAGAGGTTTTCAAGTTGTTTTCAACAAAGAAGATTGTGCTTTTATTAGAAAAAAGACTGGTGAAATTGCTCTTAAAGGAGTAAGAAATGGAAGCTTGTTTGTTGCAGACTTAGACTCAAAAAATAAGGATGGAGTGTGTTATTTCTACACCAAGGCATCAGAAAAGCAAAGCAAATTATGGCATAAGAAGCTATCTCACTTGAATTTCAAAGCAATCAACACCTTAGTCAAGAAGGAGCTTGTGAGAGACATGCCCAGTCTGGAATTTGCTCAACTGGAAGTTTGTGAAGCTTGTCAGAAAGGAAAAATGAAAAGATCAAGTCACAAGTCAAAATCTGTGAATTCTATAAGTGCACCTCTGTAACTTATTCACATGGACTTGTTTGGGCCAGTAAATGTCTTGTCCATTTCAAGGAACAAATATGCCCTTGTCATGGTTAATGATTTTTCAAGATACACTTGGGTTGAGTTCATGTACTCTAAAGATGAAACTCCAAACATTATAATTGAGCACATGAAGAAAATTGAGAAGCAAGCTGAAGGAAAAGTTAGTGTGAAAAGATTGAGGAGTTATAATGGAACAGAATTCAGAAACTCAACATTAAGTGAATTCTGCAAAAGCAAAGGCATTGTTCAAGAATTTTCAGCAGCTAGAACACCTCAACAGAATGGAGTAGTTGAGAGGAAAAATAGAACATTGGTTGAAGCTGCTAGAACCTTGCTAGAAGATGCTCAGTTGCCAACTAGTTTTTGGGAAGAGGCTGTTAATACTGCATGCTACACTCAAAATAGATATCTCAAAAACAAAGCTCATGGAAAATCACCTTACTCAATCATGTCTAATAGGAAGCCTACAGTGAAGCATCTACATGTGTTTGGAAGCAAGTGTTATATTCTAAAAGACAACTCTGAATATGTGGGAAAATTTGACTCTAAAGTTTTTGAAGCAATTTTTCTGGGATATTCATTGGAAAGAACGGCCTACAAAGTTTATGTGATTGATCAAAAGAAAATTATTGGAAGCACAAATGTGACTTTTGATGATGACAAGTGTCCAGGCTTGGAATGCCTTGATGTAAATGATGTTGAAGCCCTTGCATTTCAGAATCTAACCATTGATAGTGATTCTGATGAGGAAGATGAAGTTGTGGCACAACAAATGACAAATGAAGAGACCTCTAAACAAAATCATGGGAATGAAAGCTCTCTTCAGACACCTGAATTTGATGGCACAAACTCAGGGGGAGAAGGAGAGAATGGAAATGACAGTCATGGTAATACTGAAGAAAATGGTGAAGGCACTAGTCAACAGACACATACTAGAAAGTGGGATATGAGTCATACAGTAGAAGCTATTATCGGAGATCCCTCAGCTGGTGTGAAAACTAGAAATGCAACTGCTAATGAATGCCTACATGCATGTTTTCTATCTCAAGTAGAGCCCAAGAAAACTGAAGAAGCCCTAGTGGATCCTGATTGGATATGTGTTATGCAGGAGGAGCTGAATCAATTTGAGAGGAACAAAGTTTGGAAATTAGTCCCTGCACCAAAGAACAGAAGCATAATTGGAACTAAGTGGGTGTACATGAACAAAATGGATGAAAATGGAATTGTTACTAGAAACAAAGCAAGGCTGGTTGCTAAAGGCTACTCACAAGAAGAGGGAATTGACTATGATGAGACTTTTGCTCCTGTTGCAAGACTAGAAATAATAAGAATTTTTCTGGCATTTGCTGCACACTCAAATTTCAAGGTGTATCAAATGGATGTCAAGAGTGCTTTTCTTAATGGTGAACTAGAAGAAGAAGTTTATGTGCAACAACCACCTGGCTTTGAAGATCCAGAATTTCCTAACTTTGTTTACAAATTACTCAAGGCTCTATATGGATTGAAACAGGCACCTAGAGCCTAGTATGACACATTGTCAGAGTTTCTACTCAAATATGGTTTTACCAGAGGTACTATTGATAAGACTCTCTTCTACAAGAAGCATGGTGAAGATATGATCCTAGTTCAAATCTATGTGGATGATATCATCTTTGGATCTACAAATGAAAATCTTTGTCAAAGATTCTCTAGGCTAATGCAGAGTGAGTATGAATTGAGCATGATGGGAGAATTGAGTTACTTCCTTGGCCTTCAAGTTAGTCAAAGAAGTGATGGTATTTTCATCAGCCAAACCAAATATGTGAATGACTTATTGAAAAAATTTGGTATGGTGGATAGCTCACCTGCATCTACACCAATATCTACTGCAACCAAGTTGGATGAAGATAAGAAAGGCAAGAGTGTGGATATTTCAAGCTACAGAGGGATGATTGGATCATTGATTTATTTGACTGCTAGTAGACCAGACATCATATTTGCTACTTGTCTATGTGCTAGATTTCAAGACAATCCAAAGGAATCACATTCGATGGCTGTGAAAAGGATTTTCAGATACTTAAAGGGAACTCCAAACTTGGGATTATGGTATCCTAAGGGAACTGGTTTTGAAGCTGTTGGATATACAGATGTAGATTTTGCTGGATGCAGGGTTGATAGGAAAAGCACTAGTGGAATCTATCAATTTCTTGGTCAAAGACTTGTATCCTGGTATAGTAAGAAACAACAATCTGTGTCAACTTCCACAACTGAGGCTAAATATATAGCTGCTGGAAGTTGTTGTGCTCAGGTGCTTTGGATTAGAAATCAGCTAATGGACTATGGTCTAGTGTTACACAAAATTCATATTATGTGTGACAATAATAGTGCCATATGTATAGTAGCTAATCCAGTTAATCATTCTAGAACAAAGCACATTGATGTTAGGTACCACTTTATCAGGGAACATGCTGTAAATGGTACCATTGAGCTCATTTTTGTTCCAACAGAGAAACAATTAGCTGACATTTTTACTAAACCTTTGGATGAAGCAACCTTCACTAGACTTGTGAGTGAAATTGGAATGCTCAATTCTTCATCTTAAGGCAAGAACTCAGCTAATGTGTTACAGCAGATTAATTTTTAATAAATCAACCTAGTTTGATTTAATTGGAAATTAACTAAAATATGAATTATAAATATTTCAGAATCTCTGTATATTTTTTTTAACTCAAAAATTAACTTAGAATATTTCAAATTCTAAGTAAACTGCTTAGTTGATAATTTACATCTTAAATGTGTAAAATTAACACAAGGCAGAATAACAGTACTCAAAGGTATAGAGAACTGAGTTCTCGATAAGTCAAAATGACTTATCGACAAGTCATTCTAGAGTTCTCGAGTGAGTCCTCGATAAGTCTATTTACAGACTTCTCGAATGACTTCTCGATAAGCTCTATTATGACTTATCGATAAGACCATGTAGAGTTCTCTAATAGTGTTAATTCAGAGAGTTCCCGACAAGGATATTTTGAGACTTATCAATAACTCAAAACTCAAATAATTTAATTCAATGAATTATTTTAGACAAATACTTTTGGAAAATTTATTCTGATTTCAATTTGATTTAATTCAAATAAATTAGAATCATTTTTAGTCCATTTTCGGACAAACTGGGCATTTATCAGAGTTCTCGATAAATCATTTCTTAGTTCTCGAAAAGAATTAATAAAATGACTTATCGAATGTACCTTTTTCAAATTCAAAATTACTTCTCGATAAGTTTAATATCAAACATTTATTTGACTTCTCGATAAGTCTTTTACCTTTTCTATAAATACCCAGACTTCTCGATACATACATTGTACTTACACTTTTTCGAGATCTCAAGTGACCTAGCTTTCAGACAAAAGGCGATTTCTCTCTCGTTTTTGCTCCTTTCTCAAAACTTTTTCTTACCCACTACTTCTACACACTAAAATGGCACAAAACATTGTTAGAGCTATCATTCCAGAGAAGGGAACCAACTTTATTGCTTTTCTTGATGCTAACCAAGCCCCTGATAGTTTCAAGGGGTTTGTGAAGTTTCTTTCTGAATCCTATATTGCAGGTGCTTTAACTGCAAGTCCTGTGCTGTATTTGGACGTTCTTCATGAATTTTGGACATCAGCTATAACTAGGACAGTTGTTCTATAGAATATCACTTCTATGGTGGTCACCTGCACAATTCGAGGCCAAGAAATTGAGTTTTCAGCTGCTGATATGAATACAGCCCTGGGATTGCCAACTGAGAACTATGGAGAGATGCCAACTGCAGATGAGCTAAGTGAATTCATGGACTTCATCAACTACAGTGGCTCGATCAACTTGGCAAGCCTGAACAGGACAAACCTTAGGAAGGAATGGTCCTTTGTGTTTGATTCTATAGTGAGGGCTTTCACCTGCAGAAAAACTGGCTTTGACAGCATCTCAAGTGTGGTGCAGAAGCTGGTGTTCTCAATAGCTCACAAAAGGCATCTGAATATTGGGGCTCTAATTCTGGAGGAGCTGGCTACTAGGCTTACTATGCCTTTGAAGAATAGAGGTAAAGAAATCTTTTTGCCAAGGTTTATTATGTCTACTTTAGCTCATAAAGTAAATGACATACATTTGTTAGCTGGTATTCATAGTAGTAGAATTGGCAATTGTAAGCAAGTGTCAAAAATAATATTTGGCTCACTTACTACAAAGAATAAGGTGAGTGTAAGTCTTAGAATCACTCCATTTATGTTGGAGAGATTCAGGACTTATCCTTACCCTATGCCAGACATGAGGGCTCCTCAATTTGCTAGTTCATCTATGGTTCCTGAGCCTGTGGAAGTACAAACACAGGCACACCAATAGGGACCTTCCAAAGCTGCAGCCCCTTCTTCTAAACCACTAGATTTTAGCAAACCAACCACTTTAGTCTCTCAAAAGACTGAAGTGAGTAAAAAGAAGAGAAAGGAACCAACCCTTGCTGTTGTAAATGAGAGTGAAACAGTTCAAACTGAACCAGATGCACCCTTGGTCAAGAGACCAAAGAAGAGTAAGATACCTGAGTTGACCACTCAAAACACCTATGTGTCCTCCCAAAAGGGCACAGTTGAACAAATGGGGAGTAAACAGTTACTAGATGCGTCCTCTCAACAGGGTGTATCTATTGAAAAGAGCATTCACCCCAATGCATCCTGTACTGAGTCAGCACAACCTGCACCTAGAGTGTATGGTAGAAGAAATAAGGATGGCACACACATTGAGGGCACATCATTTGAAGCTCCCTCATCCATTCAGGGGGAGCTGCCAACACTCACAATTGAGCAAACTTCTCTAATCTCTCAAACTTCTTCATCATATAGAGCACTTGAATCTGATTCTCAAGTGCACCAACACTCAAGTGACATGGTTCATGAAACTGTGATCACCACCCAGAACCAACATCTAGATGGTGAGAGGCTACTAGCTGGGGTAGACCTTGATGACGCCATCAAAAACATGGGGGTTTCATCAGTTTTTACTGAAGACCCCATTGTCACTTTTGCACCTTCATGTGCACAATCATCTTCACAGATGAATAGGTTTGAGGGTAGTACTCTTGAGGGAGAGCTATCTAAATCTTCTCCAATTCAATTGGAGGTTCCTCTAGAAGGAACAACTCCCCTCAAAGCCCTAGCTGAAATTGCCTTGGGAGTTGAAGCTAGGAGTACAATTTCCAATGACCCTGTTATGGGAGAGGCAAGTTCATCACATTTATATGATAGTGCTCTGCAAGGTGCACAAAGGTTTGAGGCTGGTGTACATGACTGTAACCCAGTCAAATCCTCTCCAATTCCAATGGAGGTTCCCACTATATATGGTGAACAACAAACTGTCAAAACCACAGATTTATCTGTGAGTCAAACTGTGACTTCAGTCACAGGTGGTAATCTAGACATTTCTCAACAACCATCCACATCTCAATCCAGCCAACCACATATCATGGCTCAATGGCTACAAGATATAGAAGCTCAGCCTTCTACAGTTGATGACATGTTGGTAGATCAAATCTCAGGCTTGGCCAATCTCTCTCAGCAATTGCTCACTTCAGACATGGAGAACCAGGACTATCAAGCTATACTGCTATGCTTCAATGAAGAGGTTGAACAACAGAAGGAGAAGATAGTAGATGAGGATGAAGAGGATGGCAATGTAGATGCCTGGTTGTCTGATGACCATGTGGCAGAAATGGATGAAGTTTTGGCTAGATTCAGGAGGGAGTACATAACTATCATGGGAAGCAATGCTAAATCTCTCACACCTCCTGAAGTCTATCATGCCATCATGGATGTGCACAAAGCTCAACTCAAGGCTTTCCATCTATTTGGAAAGGCCCTTGAAGTAAAATTGACTGGACATGAAGATAAAATCAGGAAGCTGATCAAGGAAAAGATGGATGACATTGTGCCTTCTCAAAAGGACATCAAGAATAAATTCCAGTCTTTCACTGAGAAAATGTCAAGGATGAATCTGGCCTCCATGGAGAAGGAAGTGTCAAATATGAAGAGTTCTTTCAAAGCCCTGTGTGAACAACTACAAGCTCATATCACAAATTCAAATGATACCAGGGTCAAGTTAAATCAAATGCATACTACTAGGTATGAGCCTTCATTTCTTCTTATGGAGGGTGTCAGAAAAGCTGTTGATGAACACTTTGGGTCCTTCTCAGCTACAACAGTCTCCACTACCTCTACTCCTCAAATAAAAGAACTTCAAGATCAAATTTCTTCACTTCAAGCTTCCAACTCAGATTTATCTTCACAAGTCAGAGATCTAACCACATTGGTTGAGATTCAACATCATGATATTCAGGCCCTAGTGGAGTCCCATAAGCATTTACAAATGCAGAATACAGTTGCTGTGGGAGCTATTACGGGAAAACTCAACATACCACTGCCAGCATTGCCTGAAGCTGTAAGACCTGAGATTCCTACTCCCCTAATCATGCCTGTCACCAAGACTAAGGGGGAGATAGATGCAAGGCTAGCACAATCAAAACTCAAAAGTCAAGTACAAGGTCTAGAACAAGAGAGGCTCCTTATGGCTGCCCCAGGTCCAGGAATGACACAAGAGTTTGACAATTTGCTCACTGGACTAAGGAACTCTCTCAACAACAACTTATTTACTTACAAAAAGACCTTGGAAAAAACTATCAATTACATCAGGGTGCTGCAGATCCCAGTTAAGGACCAGTTTTTGGAGAAAGGGATAGTGATCAATCTTAATGATTCTGGTGTAGACAGATGTATGCAAGTCAATATCAATTATCTAATTTCTAGAAGAGCATCTGAGGTGGATATTTTGATTAACAAGGTCAGGATAATCACCAATGAAGAGAAAATGCTACTAGCAGAGTTAAAGAAGGCTCATGAAGCTGCATTCCCAGAAGCCTATCTACATCCAAGCAAAGGGGTGCACTATATCTGCTCTACAACCAAGCAACTGAAACATTTCCAAGTACCTAAAAACTGTGTCATGGCCAACAGAAGACTGATAATGGTGCTTGAGTCTGGGCTGAAAAGTAAGAAATTGAAGACTAGTGAAGATGAAGCTATGATCAAGATTCTGAGGAGATACATTGATAACCCTGAAGCCAATTTACCTAAAACTCAAATCAACAAAGATGACTTGGGTGATGATGAGCAGAAGAAAGATGGTCAAAACCCTTCTGGCTCAAACTCAAGTCAATCTATCAAGGAAATTGGTGGAAAAAGTGATAGTGAGAAAGAGAAGGAGAAGAAAAGTGGATCTGAGACTCAAAGGAGGGGTGGAAGGAGACAAAGACAAAAGAATGATACCTCACAACCCCTACAAACCCTAAATATCCAAATACCAATTGCTAAACCTTCACATTCAACCTCATCAAAAACTGCTCAACCTCAAACCTCTAAGTCTAAATATTTCTACAAGCTCACTACAAACTCTCTCATCAAAACTCAAATCACTCACAACCATACTTCTCTGAAAAGACTCAAAACTGTACCTTCGTTCAAGCCACCCCATAAAACACACTTCAAAACAGTTGGAATAGGTCCAAAAGAAGCCAAGGTCAAGAGAAGATTCAGAAGACAAAGAAGACAACTTATAGCTAAATTTCTCAATGATCATGGATTTGGTGAAAAGGCCATCTGGAACATATATGATCAAGATGATTTCCAACCTCTAAATGTTGTTGATTCAGATGAAGACTACTTCCAAAAGCTAGTTGAAAGAATGGTCAGAGTTTGGGTTGTTAACATCAAAGAAGTTAGAATCTACTACAGTGATGGATCCTTTGAACAGCTTGCAAATAAATTAATGGATTCTCTCTCAATTATTGAACTGAAAAGGGTGCTAAGCTTGATGAATGGTAAAGATTCAGCCACTAAGGCATAAAGAACAGTATTGGCAGTGTTTGTGGTTAACAGAGAGGAGATGGGAGATGAGCATAGAGCTTTGCTAGCTGAAAACAGGAGAAAGTATGAGCATAACATTGATGAGTATATTAGAAGATCAGAAGAGTTGAAGGCAGCAGGCAAGAGCAGAATATCAAAGGATGGAAGATTTCTGAATGTAAAAGCTGGCTCTTTGTCAAGATACAGGATAGGGATGTTAGCCAGTTATCCTAAGTCAGATTTGCTGAAACTAATAGAGGCTCTAAATGACACCCTCATCCTAGAAGAATTAGAAATACTTGTACAGATTAAGAACATAATTGAGAAAGGATCAGAAAGCTCAGTCTTTACTTAATTATTGTAAATTGTCAAATGTTCAATATACAAGTGTTGTATCAGCTTTTGTATTGTTTTATTTTCATTCTCTATCTTGGGGTTAGTCTTGTTAACAGGCATGAATTTGTGATAAGCAATCTTCTCACAAATTGGGAGAGATTGTTGTGCAAGACATGCCTGTATCATAACAAGACTAAGTCATATTAACAACCCTAAGATTAGTTGTATTGTAACCTTAATCTGTAATTTATACTTGTAACACTTAATGTCTGTAAAATGTAAATGGAGCAGACTGGAGCATTTTTCCCTAAACAGTGTCAAGCCTAAGAATTCTATCCGGAAGAAGATCAAGAAGGTCATGCCTCAGAAGAATTATGAAGAAGCTTGGAGTTGAATAATTCTGTTTGGTGAAAAACATTCTAAGTCAAGATCTCTACAAGTCACATAATTAGTGTTATAGAGAAGTCATTCGAGAACTCAGAAAGACCTATCGAGAACTCAGGAATTGTCTATCGAGAACTCAAGAAATACTATTGGAGATATCGATAAGTCAGAAACCCATTTGAGAACTCAGAGATATCGAAAAGTATACATTCATTAGAGAACTCTGAGTTATCGATAAGCCAAAGTCCATTAGCGAACTCTGAGTTATCGATAAACCAAAATTCACTAGAGAACTCAGAGTTGTCGATAAGTCAAGTCAACAATGAAGTTTTAGAGATATCGACAAGCCAACATGCCTATCAAGATGTCGAGTTCTCTACAGCTTAATTGGAGATCTCGAAGTGAAGAAATTTCTCTAAGTACAGAATTGCAGAACAGTTCAATATCCAAGGTTGCAAATCAACAAACAATTCACACAGCTGGATTGACAAGTCTACAAAAAGCAGCTTGAGAGATGTGCAAGATTAATTGTGAAGATTTACTGACAAAGGAGGATCAACCAATACACAGTGGATGAAGATATGCTAATCTAGATATAGAAATCTCACTTTTCCTTTAAATAGAAGTGATTAGTGACATGTTAGAAAAGTGATTAGCACTTTTTATTGTTCACTGTGTAAACCAAAGTTAACTATCATATAAAGTTAACTGAGGTCCTTTGTTTAAGATAGGATTGAATAGATTAGAAATTGTATTCTCTCTCAAGAAAGAAGATAAGTTCTAAACCAAGAACTTAGAGATTTTGTAGCAAAACACTGCTTGATTTTTAATATAAAATTAAGTGAGTTTTGAAGATCTTTGTTTTACATATTTGCATTGTTATTTATGTTTAACATCTATTTTACAAAATCATTGATAACAACCAACTACTAAACCCAAAGTCGATCAAAAAGTAAACATTTAAGCCAAAACACTTTCACCCCCCCTCTGTGTTGTATTAATATCTAACATAAAGATATTCAAAGATGCTGGATAGAGTAATGTAGCAGCATGAAGTTAGACTAGATTCAATTTGTCTTATTGTCTTGTATTACTATCATGTAACTTAATAATATATAAACCAAGTGTAGCAAGTAGAACAAGTTAACTGAGTAAGCATTATTTTGAGAGAGATAGAAAAGGCTATATATGTTAAGAATCTCTTTGTAATTCTGTAAGTTCTCTTGTAAGCAGCTGTGTGCTATTCAAGCATCACAGAGTTCTCAACTTTATATATATCTCTAGTGGATAAGTTCAAATCCACTAGAAAGTTTTAAAGATTTGTGTTTTATTGCTTTGTGTTTTGATTTCTATTTTATTCTCATTCTGCACTTCTTGTAAAATCAAATACAATTATATATTAAGTAAGGACATTCTTAAAATCAGAATAAGTAGCAAGAATTACATACAACCCCCCTTCTGTAATTCTTGTTGCATTGTTTGGGATTAACAGTCATTATGAATTCTTAGTGATGTCTTTTGGATTGACCAATGCCACAACAATATTTATGGACTGGATGAACAGAAATTTTAAGGAATATTTGGACAAGTTTGTAATTATGTTTATAGATGATATTTTGATTTACTCGAAGTCAATGGAAGACCATATGGAGAACTTAAGGATAGCCTTGAGAATTTTGAGAAGGGAGAAGTTGTATGCTAAGTTTTCAAAGTGTGAGTTTTGGTTGCAGGAAGTTCAATTCTTAGGACATATAGTCAGTAACGAAGGGATTAGAGTGGACCCAGCAAATATTGAATCTATTATGAATTGGGAGAGGCCAAAAACGCCAAAAGAAGTGAGATCTTTCTTAGGATTGGTAGGATATTATCGAATATTTGTTAAAGATTTCTCGAAGAATGCAACACCTCTGATGAAGCTTACCAAGAAAAATGAGAAGTTTATATGGAATGAGAAGTGTGAGGAAAGCTTTCAGGAGTTGAATAAGAGACTGATCACGACACCTATTTTATCACTTTCATATGATTAAGGAGATTTTGTAATTTATAGTGATGCTTCTCATTAAGGATTAGGTTGTTTTCTGATGCAGCACGATAAAGTTATTGCATATGCGTCTAGACAACTGAAACCTCATGAGCAGAAGTATCCTACTCATGACTTGGAATTGGTAGCAAAAGTATTCACCTTGAATATTTGGAGACATTATTTATATTAAGAAAGATGTAAGATTTATACGAAAGATAAAAGTTTAAAATATATATTCACGCAAAAGGAACTTAACATGAGACAACGACGATGGTTGGAGTTGATTAAGGACTATGATGGTGCGATTAACTATCACCCAGGAAAAACAAATGTAGTGGTAGACGCGTTAAGCAAAAAGGAGAGATTCAATATGTTGACGGAACCAGAGGAGTTATATAAGGAATTTTAGAAATTGGAATTGGAGGTCAGAATCTGTAAGCCAAATAAAGCAAAGATGTATAATATGTCTTTTCAACCAGAATTGTTAGGATAGATATAGAGATGTCAAGAGGAAATAATGAATCAGAACGTTAACAGATTGGTAGGAGAAGAGTTATGCACTTAGAAGGTAGAAGGATGATCAAGGTATATCTCAGATTTTCTTCCAGAATTTGAATTCCACTGGTGATAGAGTTGAAGAATGAAATTCTATAAGAAGCTCATAATTCTAAGTATTCAATTTATCCAGGGAGTACCAAGATGTACAGAGATTTAAAGGAGAATTATTGGTGGCCAGATATGAAAAGAGAGATTACGGAATGGGTTAGAAAATGTTATACATGTCAAAGAGTTAAAACAGAGCATCAGAGACCAAGTGAATTATTGCAACCATTAAAGATTCCTGAGTGGAAATGGGAACATATTGCTATGGATTTTATAGTCGGATAACCAAGGATGAAAGCGAACCACGACGCCATTTGGGTTATAATGGATAGACTAACCAAGTCAGCTCATTTTCTGCCTATTAATGAAATATTTTCATTGGATAAGTTGGTTCACATGTATTTGAAGTAAATAGTAGTTCGTCATGGAGTCCCTATATTTATTGTATCTGATCGGGACCCATGATTCAATTCAAGATTCTGGAGAAGTTTTCAAGAATATTTGGGAACTAAGTCGAATATGAGTACAGCTTATCATCCACAGATGGACGGTCAAAGAAAAAGAATGATTCATACAATTGAAGATATGTTACATGTTTGTGCCATTGATTTTAAAGGGAATTGGGATGAGCATTTACCTTTAGTAGAATTTGCTTACAACAACCATTACCACACCAGTATCGGAATGCCTCCCTACAAAGCTCTTTATGGACACAAATGTCGATTATCGCATATTGGGATGAAGTTGGAGAATGTAAAATACTTAGACTAGAATTGGTGCAACAAACAAAAGAAGTTGTTGAGGTTATTCAGAAAAGGCTAATTGCAGCGCAAAATCGTCAAAAAAAATACGCAGACCAAGCCAGAAAAGACAAGAAGTTTGCAGATGGAGATCTGGTATTGTTAAAAGTATCACCGTGGAAGCGAATATCTGAATTTGGAAAAAAAGGAAAGATGAGTCCTAGATACATTGGAACTTTTGAAATTCTGAAGCGTGTCGACAAGGTAGCATATGAATTGGCGTTACCCCCACATATGGAGCACATTCATAATGTTTTTCACGTGTTAATGCTTAAGAAGTACAATCCAGATTCTAGGCATATGATAGAGAATGAGTCAATAAAACTTCAGGCAGATTTGTCATATGTTGAGTATCTAATAGAGATTCTACAGAAGAGAGAAAAAGTATTAAGGAATAAAGTTAAAAATTTAGTAAGAGTATTGTGGAGAAACCCAAAGGTGGAAGAGTCAACCTAGGAGTTAGAAAATGATATGCGTGAAAAGTACCCTCATTTGTTTACTTAAGAGATTTTGAGGACATAATCCTTTTAGGGGGAGGATGTAATATTCGGGATATAATGTGCAATTATTTTTATCAATAAATAAATATTATGTGATTATTATATGAATTTCTGGTGAATTATGTGTTAATTGATATCCGTGTTTGGTGTCTATATGTGATAAAATTTGGGTATTTTAATTTTCATATGTCTAAAATAAGGTATAAATGATTTTGATATTTTTCTATTAATTTATATGTTGTTATATGATTTTATAAAGGATTTGTAGATTTACTAAATTATTTTTCAGATTAATTATAAATTATTTTGAATAATCGGGAATCGTTCAACTTCAACGGTTTTTACGTTTTTACTACTCGGAAGTCTCGGGAAAACTCCTTTCTAACCTAATTTGACTACTTCGAGCATTTTTTTGATCCAGAGTACGGTTTTACCTATACGGTTTCCAGTACAAATTTTACGATACTATTTTCATTTCGGTAAACCGATAAAACCCGTATTTTCAAGAAACAGGATATTTTGGTTAAACTATTATATTTTCTTCTCGTAATTCATGTAACCAAAGTGCTGAGACCAAGGCTGTATTTGCAAAAGCCCGGTTTTGATAATTATCCTAAAATCGGTACCGAATTGGATCAGTTTTATTAATACTTAACGATTAAGTTTTCTATTTTTATATCCGATATGATCCAACGGGTTACCAATATTTCATAAATGTAAATAGCCCATACCGTATTATATTTTGTACAGATAAACACAATTAAACAGTAAAATTATATAATTATTCAGAAAAAACACTAGAATTCATAGTGTTCTTCGTAATCAAACCTAGAATCGGAAGCGTTAGCTATTATAGTGTACAGAATGTGCTACATACTTATCTACATAAGCTACTCCTTCAACGGATAGATTACTGTGGTTATCCGTTGAAGGCTTCGAAAGACACTAATTAAATCTACTTAAGGTGTTTTGGTGAATTATCATCAAGATTACAACATATTCCTAACGGTTACAGACTACAAAAGAATCTATTTACATTAATATCCAGTGGTGTTAAAAAATAAAAGTCTTACAGTTCGGAAATATGGTTCAAAACAGCCCTAAACGTAAATGGACATTACGACGACTATGTGAGTAACAATTCTCGGTTTTAACTATGTTAAATCCTTTCAATAAGAACCCAATCATTAATTCCAATATATTCCTTGTAAATTCAGTTTATAAGCCTAAGAAAACATGACCAACACCAATGCATAACTATTAATCATCAATATCTAATCATTTACAATCCAAATTTCATGAATCAACATATACTTAGACAGAACTTAAACTCCAACTTATATCTCAATTAAATGAAAGGTTTAATGATGTTTATACCTTTATTGAAGCTTGTTAACACTTAATGAGGACCTAAGATCCTTGGGGAGAGCTTGTTCTATCTTTATGAGTCTTAAGCTTCCATGACAATTAAGAAAATAAAAAAGTAATTTCGGAGTTACTATTCACCCTCAACTTCAAACTTTTTTCTAAACTTGAAAACTCCATGGATGATGATCAAATTTATTATGTGCCTTATCCATGATATAAATGAGTTGTGGTAAAAATTTGGGGATTTTTAAATAATTAGATTTTGAGTTTTGAATTTTTCTTTCCTTGAAGTTCTTGAATGGTCAAAATAAAAAGTTGAGAGGGTAGAGAGTATTTCACTTTCATGATAAAGTGAGATTTATATGTGTTTTCATATCTATAGATCAGATCATGGTTGATTTGTAAGCTTTCTTGTGAGTGTTTTACAAGCTACACATTTGCACTATTTAAGTACTATACATGTACTGTTCCACTAACTAGTGCCGTTTGGTTTTGTACTTCTAATTTGGCTTTCTACTTGATTTGGTTAGATTCTAATGTTCTAGTTTCATGGTGTGCATGGATTCACTACTTTCCAATTTGCCAACATACGTTTAACTCTTAATCTCCTTTCATGAGATTGTTTGTTTCTCGAAAATGTTTCGCGTCATAAATCCATTTATCATAAGTTCTTTACTATTTCATGTACTTGGACTCTCGTATTGTAACACCCCCAAATCCGGGGTCGGGGATCCGGGTTGTCACGAGTTCCATTTCCCTTAATAACACCTAATTCTTAATAAACAATCATATACTGTGTACTGTGACCCCACAATATACACACACCACAAGTTATAGTCTCAGAGATGAATATCCAAAAATAACACAAGTCATTTTATTCCACAATTATAAACCATTACACCTTAAAAGGGTTTCTGAATAAATTTACATATTCTTTGCCATTATTACAATTCATAAATATACATAAGTCTGGCACAACAAAAGTTTAAAGCCTAGCCTACTGGTAGTTCCTACCTCAGCTACAACGGCATCAACGCCTACAGGAAATTGCAGAATGTTACCTATCCGCTCACGAATTGGGAGCTTGGTCCTGTTCATCATGTCTATCTGTTATTGTGTGATGAAAGAAGAAAGCAAGGGTGAGCAACAAGCCCACCGAAATAATATGTATAATAATTAACAATATATGAGCATTCTCATAGTACTCATGAAAGTCTTGGTCAAGAAGAAATGAACCAAGTTGATATCTTAACGTGACAAGTCGCAAAATATTTAGTATATATATACATATATACTACTCAAAATCTTTGAAATCCTCTGACATGTATAATGTACACAGAGTTCCAGTTTATAACTGTTTATAAATATCGTTGCAAGGTGATCTCATATATCTAACCTTGTCTCAACGTTTTTGTGAAAATCTTTGTCATGCATAAGATAATCATTAACCAGATATAAGTTGAATAGATGAAGTTACAAGATACTCCAATATACTTATATCTTTTCCGAATACTACTTGAACTACCACCGTTCAAGTTATAATTAGTTTCAAAAGTTCATCACATAGATGAGAATACAAGATAAGACTTGAATAGATTCAATCTTTGAAATATTATTGAATGAAATGAAGTTACGAGATACTTCATTAAGTCCCGATATATATATATCCATATATATATCTCTCATACATTTCCTGAAAACCTCTGTCATGTAAAGTATGAACAGAGTTGCAATATCCAATGAATTTTGGAAAGAAAAGAATTTTGGCATAAACCCGATATCTTCCTGATCAGGCAAAGATACCAATAAGTAACCTTTTCTACTGTAGATGGATGAATTCCTCGCCGGTCATCACCCAGGCCGCATTAGGACCTCGCGCTTGACCGTTACCCGGCCACTCACGCGTGGATGGACTGTCACCCAGCCTCTTACACCTTCATAGACCGTACCCCGGCCTGTCGCTTATGCCGACTCAATTAGATGGACTTACTTCCCGAACATTGGGCAAGTAATCAAATTGTTTTCTCAAAACAGCAACCTCGTTACGAATATAAAATACACCACAGAGCCGGTGAGATTTTTGAGTGAATATTCAAGTCTCCTTCGAAAGGAAGATCTTAAATCTGGAAACGAGTTTTTGGGATCCGCTCTAACTTTTAAAATCATTTTGAAGACTCGAAAACATTTTTAAGAATGTTTGGAGTAATGCTGATTTAATGAAATAAATCAGTCCCGATATATTAGAAAATATCTGAATATTATTATTTAAATAATATTCCCATAAGGATAATCCTTATAAAAATAATTGAAGTAAAAGTTTTAAAACTCATACTTGAAATGAATAATATATAACCAAAGATATACTTATACGAAAATACGATCTTTATTTGAATAATCGAAAATGAGTTTGATTATCGAAACATTATTCTTTAATAAAATAAAGAATATTATTTAATAAATAAGCGGAGTCATAAGTCCTCGAATGAATATTCAAAATAATATTTATTAAATAAAATAAACGGAGTCATAAGTCCTCGAATGAATATTTAAAATAATATTCATTAAATAAAATAAACGGAGTCATAAGTCCTCGAATGAATATTCAAAATAATATTCATTAAATAAAATAAACGGAGTCGTAGGTCCTTGAATGAATATTCAAAATAATATTCATTAAATAAAATAAACGGAGTCATAGGTCCTCGAATGAATATTCAAACTAATATTCATTAATTAAAATAAAGTTATCGAATAAACCTTATTCGATTAATAGTTTTGAAAACTATATCTATATATATATATTATACTCGGGAACATCGACTCCCGGTGTAGCAATATGTTCACCTTTGGGTCCCCTATACTAAGGGTATACGGAACTACTGGTTATCTCTAGCATAGGTATTATGCAACTTATAAGTATTGAATCAACAATTAGATATCAAGATTACGAAACAACCATGCATATAAATATCATCACATGCTCCAATATATCGCAAGATTTGCTAATAACAATCATGCACTTATCACAAGATAATGCATATACATATATACATCACAACAACAGTATAACGGGTAGAAAACTTGCCTGATTGCTCCCGGATAGACTGAAGCTTAGAGTGGGTCCGATAACCTATGAACAACAACATAAGTCGGAATTAAACCCCGGTCGCTTAAGAAACTAGACTTTAACAAATTGAACCCTAACGTTCGCTTTAGCGCTTAACGATTCACTTAAGTCGCTCGTGTACCCTCGGCTCTACCATTTTTAATAAATTAACCATTAAGAGTTTTAAGGCGATTCTTGCGCGAGCACCTTACCAACTGCCTAATATACTTTACATAAATGTTTCATACTCCAATTAGTCATTTAAGGGCCTTAACCAAGGTTTCAAAGTAAGGCGAGGGGTAATGGTTCGGTCGCGAAACGCCGTTACTTAAAATGGTCATTTCTCCTAAACCGTACATCGGATTCAAACGAACCACATATCAAAACGAAGCTTGAAACATAACCTATCTAAGCATGGAAGTGGATAGTTTATAGAAGTGGGTGTTCGGGTCCAACAGTTAATCACAAAACAGTTTATAGAAAATCGGACATTATGACGGCTATAACCTAACGATTTCCAAAGTTTAAACTATACCACATCATCACCAATTCAACAAAAATCCAACATCCATCAACATCAAACTAAACCCATTCATCTAAGCACCATTATCATCCAAACAAACCAAACTTAAAACTAAGGGTTCAAGAATTTATACCTTCCTTGGAGAGTGGGTAGTCACTAACAAGCCTCTAGGAACCTTGATATATGCTTAATCAACCTTAAGCTTTCATGAAAATCAAGAAAATCAAAGTAAGTTACTATTCACTACTATTCATCATCATCTTTGATGAGTGGATTAGCTAAGCAAACCATGGAATCTTGATCTTAAACTCATGGTATAACTAAGTTATGAAATATAGGATCCAAGGAAACAAACCTTGTAATTTTCCATGGCCTAGAACTTGAGTTTTGAAAATCTATTTCTTCATTTCTTGAAAAGGCCGAATGGAAGAAGAAAGAAATGGGGGAGAGCTTTTGCTTGCTTGTTTTTCCTTGGGAAATGAGAAAGAAATGCTTGGTGGAGGAGATTTTTGAACAAATATCTTGATAAAGTGATGACATCACTCACACATGTCATTGCTTGCATCATTCCTTTGCCACATGTCCTTCCCTTATGGTTTGATGATGTCATCCTCCTCTAATCTCTTTGATTAGTGCTTAATTATTTGGTTAATCCTTTGGTTACTTATATAAGCTTGATCCTTGATCGCTTATTTATTTTACGGTTTGCTTCACTCTCATTCTCGGTGATCGTTCGAGGGATCATATCCGGGATCTTATTACTTGGGTTCCCCTAAATCTTTCTCAATATTTAATATTCCTTTTATGATCCTCTCTTAAAATCCTTGAATTTAAATCATTTTAATCATGTTACCTTATACTCAATTCTTTCGGTATCTGGTAGATTTTTGGGAAAAATCAAAGTGTTCGAATTTGGATTCTGACGATCTTTACATACACTTATATCCCATATAAAGTACTAATAAGATCTTAGAATTTCTATAACAGTACTCCTATATAGTGTGGCATGAAAAATTTCCTTAATCAGCAAAATCACTATTCATAAGGGTTACAAAAATTTCCAAAAATTGGGGTTATTACACGTATCCTTCGATAGCTCGTAAATATGGTCATTTGGAATATCGATTTTCTTCCCAAACTAACGGCATTTACATACACTCATTTGTAACGTAAAAATGTAATATCAACTTTAAATCTTAATTTGATAACTCATATATAGTGTGATCGCCAAAGTTTTTATTAAACCTCAAGATTACTATTCATAAATTTCTTTTACCGGTGTCAAAAATTCGGGTTTTTACACATATTTATTATACTTACAATATAATATGAAGTCCTCTCCTCTATAGATTAGAATATCTTTTCTGCTTTTAAAAGATATCTAAAAAAATTTAAAATTTAAAAAATAAAAATTTAAAATTATGAAATTGTATGAAAATAAAAAAGATATAATAAAATGATCTAACCTCCCGCTTAACATCATGTAGACGTCTTCAAACCTGAATATCCAACGTGCATCATCAAGTATACATCACATTCGTGTGACACACATAAAACGTGCATCATATGATTTGATGTGTTAAAAAAATCAAATTATTCAACATCGACCAAGTAGTCGACACCTATATCAAAAGTTCAAAGAAATCATAAAATAACATCATAATCTTGAAAGAATTCTACAATAATGTGTTATAAAATAAAAATCGTAACATGAAACTTTTATATAAACACTATAATTATATATATTGAGGGAAAAATTAAACTTTTTTAGCCTCGACGGAAAAACACGTTTATATAAATTTTGTTAGTGGTTATCTTCGTGTTAGTATATGCCCAACTGTATTTTTATTTTATAGTAATGTCTATTAGACTATGACCAAACCATATGTGTATAATTGAAGACACACTTTTTCTGATAAATATAGGAAAATCAAAGCAAAGTTTGGTTATAATGAAGATGCATAAATTCAATTATGGCCTCTAAAAATATATTATTTTATTATTTTTTCGGTTAGAATAAAAATCACCTATAAATCGCAAAGTTTTCGTATAAATTCATGCATTATATTAGAATGAAGAGAAGATGTTATTTTTATAGAGGGGCTTAGTTATCTTAGTTATTGAATTCCTCTTCTCTATAAATTCAAACACATATTTTATTTTTGAAATGTCAATTTATATTTATATTTTTTTAGTACTTAAAATTCAAAAAATCTAAAAAAATAGATTGAGATAATCTTAGAGCGACATCTAACCTCCCGCGCATCCTCCTTTATATATATATATATAATTGATGATAATAATAAACCTAAAGTGGGATTTACACAAAGTTCTAAAGGGTAGACTGTAATTTAAATATAATACTGATAATTTATGTTGAGGTGTCTAGCATCTCCTTATATCGAAACTTAGTGTTGCCTGCTTCACTATAAAGGTTATAGTTGCGCCTTCTTCATATGTAACTGCTTTTGGAGTGAGTGGTAAGCGCTTGATCCTAACAAGTGGTATTAGAGCAGGTCACGGGTTTGATTCCCCATTGTCGCGCATATTTATGAGATTTATGCCAAAGGCATGTTGTGCAGCCATAGCCTCAGATAAGGTTTATTCCAAATGCATGATGTGCACTCGTGGCCTTAGATAAGGTCAACCATTTCTCAGTTAAGACTTGGTAGTGCTTGAAGATATTGGGGGGGGGGGTTGTTGGGGTGTCCATTGTTGGAATGTCTAGCATCTCCTTATATCAAAATATGGTGTTGGCTGCTTCACTATAAAGGTTATAGTTGCACCTTCTTCACATGTAGCTACTTTTGGAGTAAGTGGTAAGCGGTTGATCCTAACAATTTGCACTTTAGAGTGCAAACTTTTTAAGTTTAATGTAGGGTTGTTCACGAACATAGTTGTTTGTGAATAAGTTCGAGCTCGACTCTTTAAGGCTCGTTCGGTTTGGCTCATTTATAGACTCGAGCTCGAACTCGAACATAAAAATGTGCTTGTTAAGTAAAACGAGATCGAGCCGAGTTTTACTATATTTGGATCGAGCTCGGCTCGAAATCGTTCGGTTCGAACTCGACTCATTAAAAATCCAAATAAATAATATTTTTCAGAATACTTTAATACCACTTCTAAGATTAGAAAGTACATCTAGCAAACTTCTAATATTTTAAAAAAAGGTTTAGACGATGATATACATTTAAGTCTCTATATACATGAACAAATTACAATTATCAAACAACTAAAATCTGTATAGTTATTACACGGGGTTAAATGGCATTTAGGTCACTCAACTCGCTACTAACTTTCAGTTGGGTCATCCAACTCAAAAAGTTCTCATTGAGGTCATATGTGAATTAAAAATATTCATTTAAGTCATTGTACTCGTTTAAAATTTCATGACCGTTAAGTCGCGTTGACAATAGACGGAAGTCCGTCTATTGCTGCCAGATGAGTGCCAGATCAGATGCCACGTAGTTAAATAACCCAGCCCATCTAAAAACCCGTTTATATTATAACCCATCCTCTTCCCTCTTATAACCCGGTAACAAAATCCCCCCAAATCACTCCACCAGATAATAAAATCCCCCAAAATCACTTCATCTGTAAACCTAATTTCGGAGATGGTTCGAACTCGATCAGGAGTTGAAGTTCGTACAATTCAAGAACCAAATGATGAAGAAGAAATTGTGATTGAAGATGATGACGCTGGCATAGAGGATGAAGTGGATGAAAATGCGACCACCGGAGAAGAAACAACGTAAGTAATTACCCGTCTTGTATTTTTTAATTATTAGGATGCTTCAATTAGGGTTGAACCCGTCTTGTTTTTTTCTATTTTATTAGAATGCTCTGTACCTGTGTAAATTAGGGTTCTTTAATTATTTACTTACATTTAACAGGGATAATTTGTATAATGTTATATTATACTATGGAGGTCATTTTGTTCATGTTCCTTTTCAATCGTACACAAGTAATGTGAGAAAACTTTATAAGCGTATTGATTTGGAGAAGCTTAGTATTGATGATTTGAAGAAATTATTTAGTGGTCCTGTTGGTGAGTATGATTCCCTGTACTTTAGAACTCCTGAACTTAAGATTTATTTGCTTAATGCTGAATCGAAGCCAATAATAATTGAGTTGGGCAAGGAATGTGGTAATAATATTGTCCTGTATGTCTACCATGTTATTGTACCTACTGATGAGTCTGATATTGAAAGGGAGTATATTGACAGAATACTGTGAAGATCTCTACAACTAGGTTGCAGGAAGGAGATGTTAGTAGATTTAGAAGAATATACATATGTTATGCTGCCTTGAAGAAAGCTTGGAAATCCTAACTGGTGAGGATGAACTGATGAATGATACAATGGAAAACATGGAAGAACCACAACCTGGGCCTAACCAAAGAATGAAATTTGTAAGTATTCTTAGTTTCCAAACTTTTGCTGCATATTGTTATAATGTACTTATATTTTATGTTTTTTCATAGATGCCAACTCCAAGTCTGGGGAACCACATCAGTACTGGATGCACACCACCTGCATCAACTCCTCCAACAGTTGCACAATCAGCCAAGAAAAAACTCCAAGAAAGTCTGTCAAGTCCTTTGCACCTCCAAGACCAAAGAAGAAGTGATTATCTTATGTTACTTTTGAGACATTTTGTAATGGGAATCTTCTGAGACATTTTGTCATTGACAGTGTGACTCTTTTATTATTTTATGTTCCCAATTTATTATGTAGCTTTATTAAGTTCTACCTAAACTCTTTGTAATGAAAATCTTATGTTCCCAGTTTATTTTATCTAAACTTTTGATGCATATTGCATATTTCTGGAACATCACAGTGCATTTATATTATGAAACATGGGTAGAGTAGAATCTTTTACTAACAAAATATTGATAACATTGATAGCATCCATTATATGAACCCTAATTTTCTATAAAAGGGGGAGAGTTTATAAAAGAGGGATGATATACAGGGTTATCTAGTATTTGGGTCGGGTACAAGGGTTAGATGAGGTCCATATGCCACAAATCAGCCATGTCAGATTGTTGAGTCAATTTTCCATCCAAGATTTAACGTCAGTAACGGCAAGTGACCTACGTGCAAATTTTAAAGAGATTTGTGAGTTGACTGAAAGCTTTTTGAGTTGGATGACCCAACTGAAAGTTAGTAGTGAGTTGAGTGACCTAACTGCCATTTAACCCTTATTACACGTAACAGAATTTGGGGAAGAGATAGAACAATTAACTACAAAAACTTCACACTATAATTGGGAAATTGATTATGGCGATACAAAACTTATTTCAATATTTGAGTAAATTAGTATATTTCAGTAGGAAGGTTAATAGAGAAATATGCACAGAGAGGGGATGAAAAGAGATGAGAAAGTCTGTTAACTGAGCTTAGGCATAGAGAGACACAGTATTTAGAGATTAGGGATTTAAAGGGGAAAGAGAATAGAACGGTAAATATAGGTTTAGGCTTTTAGATTAGTTGGTAAATATAGGTAGCTTTTATTTAGATTAGTTGGGTTGGGTTGGGCCAGGAAACTGAGTGTTTTATTTCTCAAAATTTGAGTTGTTAACGAGCTGCTCAATTACGGCTCTATCTCGACTCGGCTCATATTTATTTGTGAACAAATTCGTGTTCGGCTCGTTTCTTAACGTACTCGATCTAGAAAACGTTTTTTTATTTGATAAGGAAGCTCGTCTCAACTCAGTTTGTAATAAAAAATGAAAATTTAGCTCATTTATATCAAAACTCAACTCGATTCGGTTCGTGAATAGTCTTATTTTAAAGTATTAAACTGATATTTAGCCAAAGTTGAGGGATATAAACGATGAATTAGTCAAAAACAGTCAAATGAATTATGGTTACGAAATTCTATTATTCAGTCTGGCGCTGGCATAGGCACGTTATGACTGCTGCAATCACACAATATTCCACTACTACCGACACATCACTCTCCGACATACGGTTAACACTCCTCATAGAGACACAATCTCCTGAAACTCAACTACCCATCATCATCATCATCATCATCTCACAGATCCAACCTCATCAGCTTCAACTCAGTGGGCTGTTCCAATGCATCTTCACACAACAAGCCACTCAGCTTCTTAATGTACGGACGAACAGGTTGGATAGGTGGTCTTCTTGGCAAGCTCTGCGAAGCTCAAGGCATCAACTACACCTACGGTTCTGGTCGTCTCGAAAACCGTGAATCACTCGAAGCTGACATAAATGGTTTTAAGCCAACCCATGTTTTTAATGCAGCAGGTGTTACTGGAAGACCTAATGTTGACTGGTGTGAGTCTCATAAAGTTGAGACTGTAGGTACGTACTAATGTTGTTGGAACACTTACACTTGCTGATGTTTGTCGAGAAAAGGGTGTTGTTGTGATTAATTATGCGACAGGGTGTATTTTTGAGTATGATGAGGAGCATTTAGTTGGGTCTGGTGTTGGGTTTAAGGAGGAGGATGTTCCTAATTTCTTTGGATCTTATTATTCCAAAACTAAGGCTATGGTAAGTCTGGTTGTTTATATGTTTGTTGTTAAAATCTGAATAGCATGTGCCTTTGCATGCGCGCGCTTAGATGAGAACTAAATTAAAATGAAAAGTAAAAACTCCCGAGTCCTTCATTTTTAGAATCTAATAGTTGTGGTGAACTCTATAACTATGACTGATGATTTCTGAATGACAATTTTAAGATCTTTATTGTGAGTGCAAATTTATGAGCATGTAGCAACTCTTGAAATTTTAAGAACTAGTGATATCAATTGGCTGATCGTTGTCCATTTTCCTGATTTACGAAAGGTGGAGGATTTGCTTGCAAACTACGAGAATGTATGTACTCTGCGCGTCAGGATGCCAATCTCATCTGATTTGTCAAATCCCCGCAACTTCATCACCAAGATAACTCAATATAACAAAGTGGTAAACATACCAAACTCGATGACAATTTTGGACGAACTTCTCCCCATTTCTGTTGACATGGCAAAGAGAAACCTCAGCGGGATATGGAACTTTACAAAACCTGGGGTAGTAAGCCACAATGAGATTTTACAGATGTACAGGGATTACATTGACCCATTCTTCACATGGAAGAACTTTAATCTCGAAGAGCAGGCAAAAGTGATCATTGCTCCGAGGAGCAACAATGAGCTCGATGCTGTTAATCATATAGACAAAGACCAAGAGCCAAAGTTGCAGCCAGACACAGCAAAAGAAATAAGTTCTGATATGCTAAAGTCTTCATATGCTAAAGTCTGATATGGTAAAGTCTGATACGCTAAAGTCTGATATGCCAACTCAGGTCCAACACATGACAGCTCAGGTCCAGCACAATACACAGCTCAGCAAAAGTTAGTTACAGATTAGTGGCTCACAATAAGTCTTGTGTCAGATATATAAGTCAGTCAGAGAGAGAGAAAAAGACAAGCATTGTAAAAATAAACTTGTTCATTACTAAATAATATCATCATCTTCTTCTTCTTCTTCTTCTTCATGATTGCTGTATGTTTCATTTCTGCATCTTAAACTCCATTAATGGAGTTTCATTTGCGAAAGTGACATGGTATCAGAGCTAGATATATAATATCATCAGCTAGTTAAATACATATATATGTACTCACACGCATCTGCTCTTCGATCAAACTCATCAAATCAAAGTAATCGAACATCTACAATGGCGAATAATACAGTCATTGATATAAATCATCCATATTATCTCAGTTCATCTGATCATCCAGGCTTATCACTAGTTACAGAGTTGTTAAACAACCAAAACTATCACCACTAGAGTCGTTCGGTTACGATCGCACTATCTGCAAAATTAAAGCTTGGATTCATCGATGAAACACAACCAAAACCTGCAAATAACTCTCCTCAGTTGAGTTGGTGGATGAGAAGCAATGATCTGGTTATATCCTGGCTTCTCAATTCCATTTCATCAGAAATTCGCAAAAGTGTTGTTTATCTCACCACTGCAAAGCAGATCTGGGATGATCTTTCTGCAAGGTACTCTCAGAGTAATGTTCCTCGTCTGTTCCAACTTCGAAAAGATCTAGCATCTCTAAGTCAAGGTACGAAATCAATAACTACCTATTTTACCACATTTCGAAGCATGATTGATGAACTTGACAATCTATCACCAATACCTAAGTGTGTTTGTACTGCTACTACTTGTGCTTGTGGAAATGCTCAAATTGAGTATGAGAAATTAACTAAGTTGATTCAGTTTCTGATGGGATTAAGTGAGCAATTCACATCTGTTAGAGGTCAGATTCTACTCATGAATCCACTACCTGATATTAGTCAAGCTTATTCAATGTTGCAGCAAGAGGAAAATCAGAGAGACTACTCTAGTAATGTGATTGTTGTTCCTGAAAACATTGCTATGAATGCAAAACTTCACACTAGCTTTAAGCCAAAGCAAGTCAAGAAATTCACAGATCCAAGTGTGATGTGTAACCACTGTAAGATGCAAGGTCATGTGAAGGATAAGTGTTTTGCAAACACTTCATGGATATCCTGATTGGCATAGATTGTATGGTCAGCCAAAACAAAGGTCAAATCAGCACAAAGAAAGTTTAATGCTAATGCTATCACAACTACTGATGTTGAACAATCTGAAACTGCTGCTGGTACTGGTACAAAAAAGGAGTCTACTTCAATGTTCACTGAAAGTCAATACCAGCAACTTCTGAATCTACTTCAACAGACTCAGGGCAAAACACCTGATATCTCTAATGTTACATGGATGAATACTGCTAAGTCTAAACCAAACTGTGCAGGTACACTTCAATGCATTGTTCCTGCTTGTCAAGCCAATAATGTTCAGTTTAATAGTTTTGCACATACTTGGATTCTAGACTCTGGTTTTACACACCATATAACTCCTCATAAAAATCTATTAGTCAATATACAACATGTTGAGTCTGAATTGCTTCTTCCAAATGGTCACAGATCTTGTGTCACTCAAACTGGACATGTAATTCCTAATTCAGAAATTACTCTGAAAGAAGTATTATATGTTCCAGATTTTCAATGCAATTTGTTATCTATACCTAAACTCACAGCAGATAATGCTTGCATTATTTCTTTTTCTTCTTCAAAATATCTGTTTCAGGACCCTACTGTGCAGAAGAAGACAGAGATTGGTGAATTAGATGCGGGCCTGTACAAACTTCATACAAATCATCTCATTCCTTATGCTAATGTGTGTAGTGTCTCAAGTAATCAGTGACACACAAGATTAGGGCATCCTTCATTGTTTGTTCTTAAAAAAATCCCAGAATTAGGAGTTCATGATAATGCTGATTGTTGTGATGTTTGTCAATTCTCAAAACAAACTATAATTCCTTTTCCAGACAAACAGTCTTCTGTTAGTGAGTGCTTTGATATTGTTCACTGTGATGTTTTGGGGGCCATACAGATATAACACTCATGGAAAATGTAATTCTTTTCTCACTATTGTAGATGAATTCTCAAGGTGTACTTGGCTATATCTTTTGTCTGATAAATCTCAAGTGACTTCTTTGCTTCTGTCTTTTATGTCTTATGTATCAAATCAGTTCAAAAAGACTATTAAGACAATAAGAACTGATAATGGTACAGAATTTGTTAATTCCATTCTTACAACAAAAATGCAAGATTTAGGTATCATTCATCAAACTACTTGTGTTTACAGTCCTCAGCAAAATGGTATTGCTGAGAGAAAGTATCAGCACTTGCTCAATATTGCTAGATCTCTTAAATTTCAATCAAATGTTCATATTACCATGTGGGGGGATTGTGTCTTAACAGCTGCTCATCTTATAAATCTTTTTCCTACTATTTTTTTGAATAACAAATCCCCATATGAAATTCTGTTTAAACAAAAACCAGACTATTTAAGTCTCAAAAACTTTGGATGTTTGTGTTCCATCAGTAATTTTCATACTGATGGTGATAAGTTTGCCCTCAAAGCACTCAAATGCCTATTTGTTGGTTACCCTTTCAATAAAAAAGGATATAAGGTGGTTGATCTTGATACTAAGAAATGCTATGTTACTAGAGATATAGTCTTTAAAGAGGATATTTATCCATTTAAAGACAAATCTCCTCCTATTCCTGATACATCTTCTGATAACTTGATGTTTCCAGCATCTCCTTTGCAACATGACACTGATAATTCTGTTGTTCATTTTCCTGATCATGCTACTAATCATGATACTAACAGTACAACTACTTATGTCATTCAACCAGTGAGAAACAAAACTCTTCCTTCCAAACTAAGAGATTTTACAGGTTTGCCCAGGCATCTAATTCCCCACTCTACAACTTCTATAACTGATCAGGTAAACACTGTTTCTTGTTCTTATCCAATTCAAAACTACATATCTTATGACAATGTGTCATCATCATACTCCAAATTTTTAGCTGCTACTGTTCAGTCATTTATACCATACACCTATAAACAAGCTTCTACTGATCACAACTGGTTACAAGCTATGAAAATTGAGTTGAATGCACTAGAGAATAACAACACCTGGGAAATTGTTCTTAAACCACAGAATCAACATATAGTAGATTGCAAATGGCTGTTCAAAATCAAAAATAAGCCAGATGGGAGTATTGAAAGGTACAAAGTAAGATTAGTGGCCAAAGGCTTCACTCAGACATATGGATTGGATTATTTTGAAACTTATGCACCAGTTGCTAAAATGTACTGTCAGATTACTTATTACTGTTGCAGCTACTAAAGAGTGGCCAATTTCTCAAAAGTCTTATTGATTATTGTTTTTGCAAACTCCAAAAGTCTTTGTATGGTCTTAAACAAGCTCCAAGATGTTGGTTCACTAAATTCTCCAAGGCTTAAATAGAGTATGGCTGTAGTCAGTCACATTCTGACAACAACTTATTTACATTGACATCCAACAATAAATTTGTGGCAGTCTTAGTCTATGTGGATGACATCCTGATAACAGGCTCATCCAAGTCTCTTATGCAGCAAGTTATTGATTTTTTGGCTACAAAGTTCAAAGTTAAAGATTTGGGCTCCCTTAAATACTTTCTTGGCATTGAGGTTGCCAGATCTTCAGCTGGAATCTACTTACATCAAAGTAAGTATACTCTTGATATACTCAAGGATACAGGCTTACTAGCTGCTAAACCATCCAAGATTCCTATTGAGCAAAATCATAATCTCCAAGATAATGTCAGTCCTCTTTTACCTGATTCCAGTGCCTCTTCCTATAGAAGAATTGTGGGAAGATTACTATATCTTACAGTCACCAGACCTGATATTTGTTACTCTGTCCAAGTGTTATCACAATTTATAGCAACTCCTAGGTCTGATCATTTACGAGCTGCTCATAAGGTTGTTAGATATCTCAAAAATGCTCATGGCCAAGGTATTTTAATGCCTTCTCATAATCCAATGTCTCTATCTGCTTACTGTGATTCAGATTGGGCAGGTGATAAAATTTCTAGACATTCTCTTACTAGCTACTGTGTCAAGTTTGGCAATTCTTTAATTTCCTAGAAGTGCAAGAAACAACACACTATTTCCAGGTCATCAGCTGAAGCTGAGTACAGAAGTATGGCAGATACTTGCTGTGAACTGACTTGATTGTTGAATTTGTTTAAAACTTTTCAAATCTAGTCTCTTACTCCTGTTACTCTTTATTATGACAATAAGTCAGCCATTTATATTGCTTCCAACTCAGTTTTTCATGAAAGAACAAAACATATTGAATTAAATTGTCATTTGGTTAGAGAGAAGTTACAACTGGGCATGATTCAACCAACCTACATCAGCACTTCTTAACAACCTGCAGATATTTTTACAAAGGCCTTATCTTCTGCTCAGCTGTTTTTCTTTAACTCCAAGTTAGGAGTTTGTAATCTGTTTTCTCCTCCTAACTTGAGAGGGGATGTTAATCATATAGACAAAGAGCAAGAGCCAAAGTTGCAGCCAGACACAGCAAAAGAAATAAGTTCTGATATGCTAAAGTCTGATATGTTAAAGTCTGATATGGTAAAGTCTGATACGCTAAAGTCTGATATGCCAGCTCAGGATCAGCACATGATAGCTCAGGTCCAACACAATACAACTCAGCAAAATTTAGTTACAGATTAGTGGCTCACAATAAGTCTTGTGTCAGAGTGAGAGAGAGAAAAATACTTGTAAAAATAAACTTGTTCATTTTTTTGACTAATTTTGGCTTATAGCCTTACAAATGAGTATCTGTTCTCAACAATTCTCGGGGTGAGCCAGGATCGAACCCAGGATCTGGGACGACAGAGGATAAGCCCTTTACCACTTGAGCTATCCAACCGTGCTCACTTGTTCATTACTAAATAATATCATCATCTTCTTCTTTTTCATGATTGCTGTATGTTTCATTTCTGCATCTTAAACTCCATTAATGGAGTTTCATTTGCGAAAATGACAGATGCTACCAAATTGAAGACCGAATTTCCAGAACTCTTGTCCATTAAAGATTCCCTCATACAAAATGTATTTAAGCCAAATCAAAACACCAATATGGCTTAATGATTTGAGCTTAAAGTTCTCGTTGTCTGTTATCATATGTAATTTCACTATAGTGAGTTGCTATATCTTTTTTTCTTTTTTTTCAAATGCTGTACTTGTGTTACATTATAATTATCAATAAAAAATGTCTGGGTGCTATTTGAACTGTCGAAATTTTCAGTCATTACGTTTGGAGTGAGAACTATGGATATTTGAGATTCCATCCCCTTTAAAGTGTTCGAGGTACTGTGCTATTACGGGCGCTATCATCTCCACTGAAAAGTTGCAGAGTGCTAGTGTGGCAGCCTTGCCAGCATAGGAAAATAATATAATCTGTCTTGGCTGCGCAAAAACAAGATTACTGTATCTGTCTTAATCTGAGCAAATTTGTATGTGAATTCTAGGTCTTGGTGCCTTCTCGAGTGCATTACAGGAGCTGATTGACTAAAAGTGGAAACATATACATGACTTGGAGTTCTATGAGTGGGGTAACATGGATTCACAAATGAGGGTTAGTTAAGATTGCAACTCTTACCTGTTGGCAAGGAGGGTAGATTGAATAGCAGCTCGAGAGCAGTTTGGATGGACAGCCTTGACATGAGGTGCAGCACCGGCTACACAACTGAAACTACTTGTAACCATAGCACCTGTTGCTAACAGAATACCAAAACCATCTGCAAGTGTCTCGCAGAAGACCATCGTTCCTGCAACAACCTCTAAATACATAGCACCAGTTTTGCATATACTAGATATAGCTGGATTCTAACCAAATTTATGGTTTGTTTGCAGAGTCCCTGCTTTTGATGGAGGCTCTGATCGGATTTATCATTTTTTGCTAAATGCTATGATCAGATTTTCTTGAAATAAGTACAATCAAGTTTCTTCAGGAATAGAAAACAAGATATTTCATCTTTCGACTTAGCTGGGAAACTTGTCCATTTCCAAGCACTAATGTGGTTCACATCAGCCACTGTGGCTTTCTGAATGTTTCGTAAAGTCTTGTAAGAAAAAAAAAAGATTCTTTATCATCTTAACATCTATATGGAAATTTCAGAATTTAGCCAGCCTCTACATGAATCATTAGTTGTTGCTTGAACTTTACTTGTTAGGCCCAGAGACCACTATTTCAAATTAGGAAAACAGAAATATTGAGACTTCACCACCTTCTCCAATTGGTTAGATATCTAAAACATAGTTCATATGGTTTTAAAATAGCTTCTTATATAAAGCTCTCATTTCTATCTTCTATTCCGAACCTTTCACAATGGCAAATCATTTCATTACTAATTAAACGTTTGGTTAAACTTCAAAAGATATTTACGACTCCAAGTTGTTTATAAAGAGAAGCAAATATATGAACTTCAATTATTATATATTAGGATTATTTTATTGTTAAACCAAACCCAAATACCCTTTAAGATTCTAGTACATTATACATATGAAATACGCGGCAGATTATTAGTATGGTACCAAATGATTCTAAAAGCAGAGTGTTTTAGTAGTTGACACATTAAACACTGAGCAGAAAATTCATTCCTCAGCTAGCAGTAAATTGAAGGAAGAATGAGTTGAGTTGTCTATTTCAGCTGGATCATTTTGTGGATAAAGAAAAGGCTTAGAAGGCATCACCAAGTGTTCGATATCTCCTTCAAGCATTTCAATAACTTTGTTCATAGGCGGACGCTCACTTGGCTTCATTTGTATACACCACAATGCTACTATTATCATCTTCTTTACCAACATCCTTTCATCCACAGTAGCATCTTCCATCTCAAGCTCTTTCCCTTCAGTGAATTGGTCGTATATCCACGATGGGAAGTGAATTTGACTAACTTGATCAATAAATGGATTTGAATTTTTCTTTCGGCCAGCCATTTCCATCAGCAACATCCCAAAACTATAAACATCTGCTTTGTATGAAATCCCACCTATATTTTTGTAAAACATCTCCGGAGCCATGTAGCCCACTGTTCCTCTTGCTGCAGTGAGAGTAACAATGCTATCATCAGTAGCATACAATTTTGCAAGTCCGAAATCAGATATGGTTGGATTGAAATTCTTATCCAGGAGAATGTTGTGAGGCTTGATGTCAAAATGCAAAATTTGCATGTCACAACCTCGATGTAAGTAGTCAATTCCACTTGCTACCTTGCAAGAAATTTCATACATCTTTTCCCAACTCAATGAAACAATTTCTTCTTCAGTACCTTCTTTACTGAAAATGTATTTTTCTAAAGATCCGTTAGGCATGAACTCATATATTAGAGCACGTTTTGGACCTTCGAAACAAAAGCCGATGAGTTGCACCACATTGACATGATAAATCCTTCCACTTGTAGCAACCTCGTTAATGAATTCTTGTGCAGTGGCCTTCGACTTTCCCAAAATCTTCACCGCTACAAAACTACCACTACGAAGCTTTCCTTTGTAAACAGACCCAAAACCTCCTTCACCCAATTTTTCTCGAAAATTATTTGTGAACTTCTTAATATCTGAGTATGCATACCTTATAGGCATCAAGTTGTTTTGAGCTTGAAGAAAATCCTCAATAGAATCATACATGGATAAATGCCTTTTTTTAGTTTTATACGCCAACAAAGCTAGCAAAAATGGTATCCCTAAAGCAAATCTTGCAGCAAGAATCATTCCTGCAATTTTTCCGAAATATTTGAAAGATTGGAGACAGATGATTTAGCAGTAGCATAGGTGCTTGTCATGTCATTCAAAATTTGCATTCTCGGATATATTATTACTTCTAGTAACTGCTGGAGTTTTCCGATTATAATCGCCTTGTACAGATCATTATTACCTCCTACTACAGGTCTTTTACATGTACATTAGTTGCCAGATAACTTCAAAAAAATTAACAATTTTCAGTTCAAAAGGAAAAGAGAGTATCTTACCGGTGGCCTTTCGGGTCTTTTCGTCTGCAGGCAACAAAGAGATAAATAAGCCAATAAAACCATTTAATTGATCCAGTTATTTAGTAAAGCAAAAAAAGTGCAAAGCTCACTGTCAATTGTTCCCAGAATTCCACGTATGTTGTGCCCAAGGCCTACACGGTTCATGTAAATCTCAGATGGTCAGTTCTTTTGTACTTGCTAAGAAGAGTTGTAAAATGTAAGGCCAAGTATTTTACTCACAATAAAGATGGTATGACGTTAGATGACGAATGTCGCACCTATAGATGGTCGAAAAGGGTCTGCAAGCCCAAAGATGATGATCCAGCAGGCTATCATAATCGCAATCGGCATGTCCACCGTTATCCGCTTTACACTTGGAGCAAAAAAAATAACTCCAACGGAGATCAAATCCATAAACCATTGCATCGCGAAGTTTAGAAAAATCAGATAAGACGGTACCAAAAGGCGACTGGAGTGAGACCCATGCCACCTTTCTAATCATGCAATTGTCCTCCATTTCAGGTACGGATAGATACCCGACCACTAAGTACGTATGAAAATAAACATAATACATTCCCAATACTGAAGCAGAAAAAGAAGAGGAACTTGTTGAAGTGATATTGATGTATCGGGTAGAAGTTACAGGAGACGAGCAATCAATCATTGTAATAGGCTGATTATGGCCTGAGGGATCATAATCTCCAGCAATCGGAAAGTCTTTGTTTGAGATTGAAGGAAATGGAAGCGAAGAAGAGTTACTATTTTGGAGGCCTGGATCAACAATCCTAATCGTAAGATTTACATAATTGATACTCTTAACATAATAGACCTTGTCTGGAAGCAAATATAAGATGGTACGATTATTGACGCAAGACAGCTCTTGAGTGAAGAAAGCAGCATCACATGTCTGATTATCACCTTTCAGTTTAAAAGGACAAGTTATGTTTTGAATATCACCACAAGAAGGAGAATCAGCTATGCAGCAGGATGAGCTAAAACAATATAATACTGTAAAGATGATTATGAATACTAAAGAAGGCGAGCTCCTTCTGTCCATTTTCTTCTTTCGAAACTTAATCCAGTCAGGTACAGAGAAAATATAGTAATCTGATCAATTTAATGGTAAGTGTGGAAAATTCAACAAGGCCAGCTAAGTCAACAACTTCTACATTGTCGTCCCAAACGTCTTAGTCTTCCATGAAAAGTATATTCAAACATTTGACTAAGAATAGAGTTGATCAAAAATCTAATTGTCATTGTTCTCTTGATTACTTCACATATTTCTTCCTTATTTACCCAAACTTGTAGCACAATGAAGACATAATGAATTACTTTAAGTTTACCAATACACTTTGATCATAAGTCAGTCATCATTGTTCAAGTCTTAAGAAAATTTGAACTAGCTAGTCTATGGATTACAGAGCATTGCTTTATCCTTTGTGGATAACACTAGTGTTTTCAATAAGCAAAATTGTAGCGGAAAAAGCAGAAGTTGTAGGCGAGGAGTGTGAAACTAAGAGATGCTCCCATCATGGCCCAGAGATTCGGTTCCCATTTTGGCTCAAAGGCCGGCAGCCTGAGCACTGCGGTCTCCCTGGTTTTCGAGTTTCTTGTCAGAAAGGAAAAACTTTGCTGGAGCTACAATACCTTGCAAACACATCCCTTCAAGGAAACCAGCTCTTCCTTTCTAAAGAGGTATGGGTCAGTTGGATCAATTACACATCTCAAGAGTTAGAAACTCGTTATGTGTTCCACAATAATTTTAAATTTGATTTAAAACTTGTTCCCACTTCGACCATATTGCTGCCAGCAATAGCTCCTCATCCCGAACCTGTAAATAAATACAATACTACATTTTTCAGTTGTTCCTCCATAGTTAAAACTGATTTAAGCATCAACCTCCCTGTATTGCTTACTTCCCTTAGCGGACAAACTTTCCCAGTCTACCATCTCCACGACCTCACAGACACTAGTGAACCATCCATAACCTCCTGTATCAAAGTTTTTAATTCTTCTCTCCCATACACTTTTCTGTTGGAATATTGGTCTACTATCAAATGGTCAACTCCAAATTGTCGGAAATGTGAAGCCAAAGGGCAGTACTGTAAGATGAAGAATAGTACTAGTAGTAGCTCCAGTATAACTGATCACAGTACCATGTGTTTAACTAAAGGTATGTTCATTTTAACTCTGATTAAAAATTAGACATCATGACAAAGGCAGAAATCTGTTACCAAAATATTCCAACCTACATTTACACAACTAACAGTTTAATTCATTATGGAAATGATACAGGTCATGGACATCAGGGTTCAGTTGAGCCTATTGTAGGTATAATTCCAGGTACTACTCTTATGGTGCTTGTCTTGATAGTGTCAGTATATTATGTGATCAGAACATATAGACAGAAGAAATATGATGAATTGAAAGTTGAAATGTTTCTGTCGGACTACCAAGCCAAGAAACCCACAAGGTACTCCTATGCTGATGTCAAGAAAATCACAAGTAACTTTAGCGATAAATTAGGACAAGGAGGTTATGGATCAGTCTACAAAGGTCAAATCACCAGTGACATCATTGTAGCAGTTAAGGTCCTAAATAGCGATCCGAAAGCCGATGGGGAAGATTTCATTAACGAAGTGGGAACTATAGGACGAGTCTATCATGTGAATGTGGTTCGGTTAGTGGGGTATTGCGCTGATGGCTGCAATCGAGCTCTTGTTTACGAGTACCAACCTAACAACTCTTTAGAAAAATTCACATACAGTGGTAAAAATCACCAAAAAAATTTCCTTGGTTGGGAGAGGATGCAAGAAATCGCTCTAGGCATAGCTAAAGGAATTGATTATCTTCACCAAGGGTGCACTCAGCAGATCCTTCATTTTGATATCAAACCTCATAATATCTTATTGGACCAGAATTTCAATCCTAAAATTTCTGATTTTGGTTTGGCCAAGTTGTGTTCCAAAGACCAGAGCATCGTATCTATGACTATGGCTAGGGGAACTATCGGCTATATTGCACCAGAAGTATTTTCTAGGAATTTTGGGAAGGTATCAACAAAGTCTGATGTTTATAGTTTTGGAATGTTAATTCTTGAAATGGTAGGGGCAAGGAACAGTAACGTAGAGGGCAACACAAGTGAAACATACTTTCCGGAATGGATTTTTCATCATTTGGAGGAAGGTGGAGAATTAGCAATCCAAACAGAGAAAGAAGAAGATTTAAACATCGCAAAAAAGCTGACAATTGTGGGACTGTGGTGTATAGGGTGGCATCCGGTGGACAGACCTTCAATGAAACATGTTGTCCATATACTTGAAAGACAAGAATGTCCGACAATGCCACCTAATCCTTTTGCATCCTCAAATGGACGGTCATTTACAAATGATCTAGAAGTCATTTCTGAATCTGAGTGACTAATATTACAGACTAATGTACACAATGAAATAAACCATGTTTTTTAGTGGAACAGTATTATGAACTATATTTCTTGCATTAGAAACGAAGGCAAACAGCATACTACTTGTCTAGTTATACTTTCATGTATTTGTTTTGTAATGTAACTTGATATTACTCTACTGCATTACACTCTCAACTTGCGCCTAGGAGAAACTGTTGTTCAACAACTGTAATTAGAATGATTTCAGGCTACATATAATTTTCAAGATCAAAGCCTGTAATCTATATCTGGGAGAGGCTTGAATCAAAATGATACAAATTAAAGGATGCGAGAAATTTATAGCAATCACCTGTCAGACCAAAACTATAAACATATGTGTAAACAGTTTTGCTTAAAATGCGAATCAAATGATTGTGAGAACCAAAGTGTTCTATTTCAGATTGAGAACTAAAGAACAGTGAGAACCAAATGTTTTACCAAACAAATTTTGTAAAAACCAGTACATAAAAGAAGTGCAGAACCAAATTTTGTTTGGGTCTGGATTTTGAAGGTAACGGATTAAACAACCCTAAACATTATGCAGAATGAGAGGATGTAATGTAAATGATGACTGAATATAGTTTTTGGCAACTCCTTCCAGATTAATGAGTATGTGGTGGTTAAACAATCCTAGCAGAATACCAGCATTTTCCCGGAGGGACAATGATATGATCAGAATCTTATTGAAATCAGTTTGATGTCTACTAGTACTAGATTATCCTGTAGATAGTAAATGAACAAGGTGCTTCATCCTACAACCTACCTGGAACATATGTCCTCCATTGCACCTTGAGTTCTCACACATCACAGTGGCAAGTTTATACTCGGTTGTTGCACATCTCCAATGTATGTGATTATCATATATAGTCCAAAGCCTCCCCTTGTACATGGAACACTCTAAAGAAAATAATACGAGGCAATGAGTGGCAAAGAGAAATCAATCCAGTACATAATGCTACAAGAACAATGTAAATTATGAATTTATGATTACATAGCTTTTCAGTAAAATTGCTGGTCAGTTAAACGGTTTTGATCGATTTTCCTACCTATAAATGATCATCAAAATTGTTCGATAAAGACATGAATTACTGCAAATGTTAAAGATGATCAACATCAGATGTCTATCACATAATACAACCTGTAGATATGTTAGCAAAATGTAACACTAGTAAAATCAATAGCAAATATCCATCACACAAGAATACAACCTGTAGAGATCTTATCTGAGGTGAATTCAAACTCGCAAACATCCTTTCCATCATGCAACACATAAAATTTGTCCACAAACAATTTGGATTCCATAACTAACTGACAGACAAATTGAGATAACATGACAAATATGATACAAACATAAATCCACTCCAGATAAAAACAAAAGCAACAAACAAAAACACAATTCATTATCCAATAACACCATGTAATCATGTATTTTTCTTTCGTTTCAGTAAAATGATAGTAACAAAGAACTTCAATAAGAGAACTCCCACTATAATCATCCAACACTAGCCCTACAACCAATCACCAATCTATAAAAGACGCATTAACCCTCGTACCAAAGTACCGAGACCTAAACAACCACAAACCCAAAAAATCCTCATAATTATCTTTTCTTTAATTCCCTAATCAGATAATTTTCTTTCCCATTAATTCCAACTCCTTCCTACCATACAATCCATCCCTATGCTTATCCTCCTCACCGGAACTCACTCCCGCCGGCGCCATCTCCGTCGCCGGCACCGGCCACACAACAGATGGGGCCCCCAATCCCAACCCCAAATTCGCCACCGTGGCAGGCATCATCCAAAACCCATTAGACGGGACCCACACAGGGATAGGGGCCAGCCCCAAAGACTGGGTCCCACCAACACCAGCCCCGTCATTCACCCTCCTCTTTTTTCCCTTATTATTATTATTATTATTACAATCCCCATCATCACCACCCTCCACGTCAGCATTATTATTATTATTATTATTATTACAACTCTCACTAGGTATCTTGAGGGTCCCACCAACAGACACAGCAATCGCCGGCACAGTTCCAGTCCCAGTAGCTTTAATAATCTCGTCCTCCGCATGTTCTAACAACCACTGAATGGTTTCACCATCAGATTTATGTCCCAATTCTCGGGTCAACTGAAAGACCCGAGCCGCACATGTCGCGGGTAATCGGATCCTCCTGCCCCGACCCTCAACTTTTGTGTGCCTATCCTTATTTTTAGCCTTTTTCACCATAATGGGTTTGTCAATCCGGGTCGGATCATCCAAACCCACGTTCATATTCACCATTGCCATCTCTTCTTTCTTGAAAACGGGTCGACCCGGTTCGTTTTCTCCGCCGCTGGTGCTGATATCAGACACCCCGCCTTCATCTTCATGAAATGCAGACATGTTTTTAATGATAAATGTGAGTAAATGTTGTGTGTTTTGTATGAAAAGGAGGGGTAGGTATGAACAAACCCTAGAGAGATACAAGGTGTGATGTGTGTATATATTGGTTAGTGTGGGAGAAATGGACGGTGGAGGTTGGTTAGGATGCTGCCACGTGGGAATATCTAGTGTGGTGGGTTGTGTTATGTGGACCATGTGGGCCTCCAAAAGAACTGGGCTCGACTAAATGGGTCCCATTGATGAAATGGATGGATGGGTATGATTGGGGTGGAGGGAACCGTCAAATGAAGAAGTATATTTTATGTGGAAATACAAGAGGACAAGAGGTGAATTGAGAATTGTGATTGTTTACATCATGCCAGCATCTGCAAGACACTAGTAAAATGCATCATCAAATTTTAAAATATTATATTAGAAGTGGTCGTACTAACAAATGGATGTAATCAAAAATTTCGACAAATATAGTTCCATAAATATAATTATAGTTTCATAGATAATTTTAAAAAAATATCTAAATATAATTTTGATGTTTAACTTTTTATACAATATGAAAATTTAAAAATAAATTAAAAAAATTATACTTTACATACATTTAAAAATTAAAAATATGTATCAAACATGAAAAAAATTTATAAATAAATGAGTAAAATAGATGGAGTTCCTGTTATCATGTGTGTCAGTGGATCCTGACATTCAATGGTCGTGGAGTCGTCCATTAATTGTTAATGTTCGTATTAATGAAATTCTAATTCTACAATTGGTACATTACTGAGTTGTTTAATTAAGTCATGTTTTTCGTGATTTTTCCATGCTTTGAAATTTGGGTGGCGGCAAAAAATAAAGCAATGTATAACACCTCTTTTTGTCATTTAATCAACAAAATGCAAGAGCCGCTACATATACTCTTAAAACTCATTAATTATGAGGCACACGCATATAAGGCGGATTGCTAATTTATTTAACGGTTTTTTTAATGTGTGTCTAAGAGCACATAATAAACAATAAATTTTATAAATTTGATATATTTTTATTGGTGGAGTTGTTGTAAATGTAATATTTATGATTAGAAGACCAATCAAAATATATCAAACTCATGGGAATTAGTGTTTATTATGTGTTATTGGACACACATTAGAAAATCCGTTTATTTAATGGACTAATGTACATGATTTATTAACTTAACCCATTAAAATGTTATAATGTTATACGTGAACTTAAAATGACTAATTATTTTTTTAACCTCGCTTTCAGATATCTAATAAAACATCAAAGTGAATTCTAAGTTCTGCAATATTATTAAAGTGTTATCCTTTATAAATTCATTCCGCCCGGATGAGAATCTTCCCCTTTCATGTGACGTCACGGTACCAAAAGTTCCAATTTCAATGGCAAAAGTAACTGAATCGCCAGTTTCACATTCACAGTCTCGATATTTTACTTCTTTTGGAATGATCTACATCCAATTATGTTTCAATGTTACTCAAATTTTAAATAGTAATTTAGTAATATGTAATTTATTAAAAACCAGAAACAAGTCGGTAGTGTCAGTGCACGTGATCGTTTATCAATATTTCTTATTGAGTAGTATTTCATTTGCCGAATTATCGTCACCGGGCATAATATTTTACTTATTTGTATCAGTATTCTCTTAATGTTCGATTTCATTTTCAAAGACGGAATATAGCCGTTTTTAATGATACTTGATATTAAGTCTAAATTAATCACACCTCTAATATGAAATTGATTACCTTCCCTCCCATTTTGTGAGTCCATAGATGCTTCAGTTTTTGTAACATCTGCTCCCACTGGTTTTTACGATATTGAATTCTTCCATCTTTGTCAAGAAAGTAGATTAATAGCAAGCACAATATGTATTATAAATTGTTCACTTTAGATATTGAATCACTATCAATTATTGCTCGAGCATTAAAATAGTTTGTCTTACCAAAGTCATTCCATATAACATTTTACATCCCAACTTCGGTATTTTCATCCCGAACGCTCTTCCAACGATTGACGTAATTAATCACCATCAAATCATGCTGGTATATTATTGTATAAATCACGTTACTAGAATCGATTGTGAAAAATATTGTTTCATTTATAATTTCTCCAAAAAAATTCAATAAACCTCCCAAATTGCTCATATAACCGCCTGCATAATTATAAAAGACAAATCAACATCTATCCTTAATCTCAATTTTATGGAGAAGATTCAGCTTCTCGCCATAAACATCTTCGGCAATTTTGGAAGAACTTGTTAACATTAATCAAATAAAGGGGTGTGTGTGTATGTGTGTATAAAAATAGCTGTTGAAGGAGTTATCCATCAACCGACGAGGATTTTGCAACACTTTCTTATGAGATTCCTTATTTTTAATAGCAATGTTGTTATTCATTCAAGAGTCATATTGACTTAATGGATAACTTAGAATATGGTGACTAATTGTAAATACTCAATGCCGGGTAATTCTAATTACAAGAAAGTGAGCTACCAGCTGTTAAATGAAGATACAGCATCAACGGCTAGTAATATCAACCCACCAACGGCTAATCAAGTGACCGTCAACGACTAAGAAAAATCACATAGCTGGTGATAGCGACCAGATATTGGTCAAATCTCGAGTCTGACAAAGCATATGGGTTGATGGAAGTCTCTGTAAAGAAAATAGAATCCAAGATAAATTTTGCATGTGATTTTGGATTCTGAAGAAGAAGAAACATTTCATTTTTATGCATGACAAATTGGAGGTTCAAATATTAAAAGCTAAAAATATGTAGATTAATAATAGAACATATCAGCAATTTAAGTCAATGAAAAAACAAAACGTGCTTATAATTAGTAAACTCGAGATTTTGATACTTTATTAAAAATAGATAGACATAAGTTAGGCAATTAAGTTGACTGTCAACCATAAAATTTGTTTAAAAGTTGATAGGTGTCTAAATTATTTATATCTTCACAGTAATTAACCAACTCATCATGACCCTTAAAAATGATCGTGCATATCTTATTTGCTTCCGTTGAAGGATAATTAAATATTACTAATTTGTCTACATCCTCGACATTGGATCCTATAATATATTCAAGTCATCATTTACTGAATAGACAGATGTCTCCTTCCTAGATTATTTCAATTTCGAAATCTTTGCGAGCAATTGACATTGAAACATAAGACAAATACTCCATTTTTTTGTATAGGCCTTTCAATCCATTCATTAATCTATACCATTGTAAATTGTTAAAGGTTAGATAGATAGTAGGTTAAATTCTTGATATCATCATAAAACTGGAATTTTTCATAAGAGTTCGTACCAAATTATGAATATGTGGATCAATGTCAAACATATATACTTTCACTGTGTAAAAATTCGAAAAATTCATGTATACGTTAAATACCTATGAATCACATATTTTCTCGTACTCTAATGTGGAACCATTAAACATATACTCATATATATTCCAATCCTGAAAATTGCCATTTTTCATAAAATCTTTCACATTAAAAGTTGGATAATTGCATTTAATAACATTTGGTTTGAAGATCTTGACCTTGAACAGTTTGTCCCCGTAATAATCAAATTACACAAGACTGAAAATTGTTACCTTATAATACCTCATGAACTTTCTAAATCCATCCAGTTTCCTCTTATTGACATCATATTTACCCTTCTACACAAGTCTCTCACACCTAAACTTCGACTTTGTCCGCATTTATTTAAAAATTTCGTGTCAAACGATTTAGGAATACGCTGAATCAAATAGATATATTCGTTCATGTAATATTCAATGAAAAACACGTAAAACATAGAAAATAATTCAATGAATAAGTTATTTACAAAAGTTCTAAATGTATTAGAGTTATTGTTCGCGGATATGAAACTGGGTACAAGCCTTCTGCGCTCTTTTTCAATATCATCCCATTTTCTCTTCAGTATTTTATGGGCCTCTATTACATCATTAAATAATTTAATATAATCAAAATTAGTACATGTATATTACGTACTAATATAAATCAAATTTCTAACAATATTTAAAAATAACGAGTTATAATAATTATTTTTGTAATATATAACGATCAAGCTAGAGGAGATATAAAATTTAAAACATAGTAATATAAAATTGTATTAGTGACTTTATTGTGAAATTTTTTATTCTAAATAACGATGAAACATAACTTTATACACATGATTGACTAGAAAGAACAATACGGTCATGTGCATCTATTAAACTCAAAAATTGACTTAAACCGCATTGTTTACTTATAATATTCAACATATTTATTAGTTTGTACTGATTTAGGGAAGATCATACACATATCTTTTTCAGTTACAATGAAGATTAACAACAATGATATATGAAAACTTAATTGAAAGAGTACAAATAATGTCTTGTTGTGCAAGACATGCCTGTATAATAACAACACTAAGTCACATTGACAACCTTGAGATTTAGTTGTATGATAGTCTAAATCTATATTATGTATTGTATTTCTTGAGTCTGTAAAAAGGTTAGAAGATTAGATTGGAGTATTTTTCTGTAAATAGTTTCAAGCCTATGAATAAACTCTGGAAGAAGATCAAGCAAAGATCATGCCTCAGAGAAAAGATGTAGAAGCCTGGAGTTGAATAAATCTGTTTTATGAAAAATGTTTTAAGTTAAGATATCGACAAGTCACAAATCAAGTTATGTAGAGAAGTCATTCGAGAACTCCAGAATGGCTTATCGAGAAGTACAAAATAGCTTATAGAGAAGTCTTAGAGATATCGACAAGTCAAATGAAGATGTGAAGATTGGAGATATCGACAAGTCATTTCTTCATGTAGAGAACTCAGAGATATAGATAAGTTAAAATGAAGATGTGAAGATTAGAGATATCGACAAGTCAATTTCTCAATAGAGATCTCAGAGATATCGACAAGTCAAAATGTATATAGAGATCTCTGAGATATCGACAAGTCAAATTCTACATGTAGAGATCTAGAGACCTCGACAAGTCAAGTACACTTATAGAGAACTCAGAGACCTCGACAAGCCAAATACACTTATAGAGAACTCAGAGATTTCGATAAGTCATTATACTTGTCGAGATGTCACTTCCCTATAGAACAAACTGGATATCTCGACATGAACCTCAAATACAGTAATACAGGCAAGTCAAAGATTCAAGATTATTAATCAACAAATGATCTAATCACTTGGATTGGAAAGTCTACAAAAGTAGCTTGAAGAGTGCAAGATCAAGGGCCAAGATTAACTGACAAAGGATGGTCACAGGCCTACAAGATTTGCAAAGATTTACTGAACCAAAAATAGAAAGAATTAGAGATAGCTTAGAAAAGGTTTTAGTACATCTTATTGCAGGTTGTGTAAACATGTGTTTACTAATCTATAAAGTAAACACTGGTCCTTTGTTTTTAAAGTAACAACAAAAATAAATAGATCAAAATTTTCTTGTATTCTCTCAAGAAAAAAGCTGAGTTCTTATACTTTTAAGAACATGAAATTTGTAGCAAGATAAATTTATTTAATACAAATTAAGTGAATTTTGAAATATTGTGGTTGTTGTGCTTGTGCATGTGATTTTATTTCTGTTGAACATAAGATCTTTATAAATCATAAACTTCTTTGTTCACCGTATCCTAACAAGTTTGAAAAAGGCTAAAAATCAAGAAAACACATTTAACCCCCCATGTGTTGCACTTAATACCTAACAAGTGGTATCAGAACAAAATCTGAAAGAAAACATATAAAGATCTTAGAAGTATGAGTGCACATAAGTTAAGTAGCATCAAGATACCAGCCTTTGACAGAGCCAGCTACACACTATGGAAAAAGAAGATGATGTTGTTTATAAGGATGACCACCCGTTATATATTCAGATTCTCAAGAATGACCCTTTCACCCCCATGGAAAGGGTTGAGGAATTTACAGATGGAGACATGGTCATCCCAACTCATTATGTCCCTAAATACCCCTCAAAATACACTGAAACTGAAAAAGAGAAAGTCTCTCTAAATAGCGGCTTGTAATCAATTCTGACAGAGTCACTTGACAATGTGATGTACAACAACATTGTCAGATGTGATACAACCAAACAGATCTGGGAGAAAATAGAGATTCTGTGTGAGTGAACAGAGGAAGTTAGGTCAAATCAAAGGAGGATACTGGTGTCTCAGTATGAGGGTTTTATGCCAAAGCCTAAGGAAGGAATCACTAAAGTTTTTGAAAGGTTTAACAAATTGATAAATGACTTGTAACTTCATGACAACTATTATGAAGCTGAGGAGGTGAACCTAAAGGTCTTGCTATCTCTTCCTGACCACCTTGACCAGAAGATATCAGCTCTAGGAGAAGGAAGAGACTTGTGTAGAATGACATTGGAGGTGTTGTATGGAATCTTGAAGACATACGAACTTGAAATGTTACAAAGAATGTCATTATAGTCAAACCAAGGACATGTAGTTGATGGATATAGTGCCTTGGTTGTCAATAACAGTGAAGCAACTGAAGATGAACAAGATGAACAAACTCCAGTCATTCAAGCTGTGGAGCAAAAGAACAAAGGACCCAAAAAATAAGTTTTGTTGGAGCTAGAGGAAGATGAGTACTATACCCTTGATGAGCTAGATGATATGGACCAATCTATGGTATACCTTGCTAAAAAAAATTCTAACATTAGGGTCAACAAGCTAAGATTTTTTAAGAACAAGGGACAGTTCTCCAATAGCATCAATTGGAAACCAAAAGCTCAGTATAACTCAGCTAGCAAAGGTGGCAACAAGACTGGATCTGTTGATAGATCAAAAATAAGGTGCTTTAACTGTGATGAGTTGGATCACTTTGCTACTAAGTGCAGGAAGCCAAATAAAATGAAAAAGGATAAAGCCTATCTGGAATTGGAAGCAAAGTATGAAGCTCTCTTGAAAAAATAACAAGAAAAAGCTTATATTGCTGAAGGAAAGAGTTGGGATGACACTGATGAAGATGATGAAAAAGATTAATTTGGAAATTATTATTTCATGGCTCTTGAGCATGGAGAATCATCCATTTCAAAATCAGAGGTACCAACTTTAACCACTATTGATTTAGTTGCAAGTCAATATAAAGAAACAGTTGAAAAGATGATTACAAAGATGTTTCATATCCACACAAGCATGGTGGCATGGCAGCTACTGAGGAAGTTAGTAGGCTATCAAAGATAAATCACAAGCTTGAGATTGAGAAATAAGATTTGGAACTGCATCTTATTGAGATTGAAATTGTCAAGCAAGAAAATGAATATTTAAAAAGCAAGTTGAAGTGTGCAAGTGAAACTGAATCTGTGTTGAGGGAAAAGCTAGAAAAGAATGAGGTGAAACTGAAGTCATTCAGGAATACATCTAAATTTATTGGACAATACCATGATAAGAACAAACCATGTACTAACATAGCTATTGGTTTAGACTATGATGCCTTGAACAGCAACAAGAAAAATAAAGGTGATAAAGGAAAGGTAATTACAAATCAAAATGTCCCAGTTATGCTGAGCAAAGTTGATGCACCATTATTCAAGGCATGTGAAGTCAATTTCAGTGAAGTTGAGTTGGTCATCAAGCAAGAGCTTGCAGATGAAGACAATGAGAAGAAATGCACAGAAATAACTCCAACTCCTAAAACTGAAAATAAGTTCATGGTAAATCAAGTTTCTGAGAATCCAATCAAAGAAACAAGATTGAGAATATAGGAAAAAAAGAAGAATAGAAATGGGAAAATTGGAGTGAAGAAGAGAAATAACTTTGCATTTGTTGCAGATGCTCCCAGGAAGCAATGTCAAAAATGTGGATCTACTAGTCATCTAACTCACCTTTTTAAAAAGGCTATTAGTAAGCCAAAAGTGGGAGCATGCAAATACAATGAAACAAAGGCTGAAGACCCATATTCCTTCTTTGACAAATTTGATTGCATTCCTTGTAATATGAAAGTAATGACAAGCTGTTATAGACTGAGAATGAATCTCAAAGAGGAAAAAACTGAGTCTATAGCCAAGAAGGAAATTGTAAATCATAATTTGAACACTATTCTTTCTAAATCATCAAATTCTACTTCTGCACATTCTGTTAACAAGAGGAAAATATCCAACACTCATTGGATAGCTAAACATACTTAATCCTCATTGTGTGCAGGGCAAAGAGAAGAAGTTCATATGGATCATAGACAGTGGATGCTCCAGGCATATGATAGGTGATAAAGCCCTGCTATCACAATTTGAGGAGATGGATGGCCCATTGTGTAACACCCCCAAATCCGGGGTCGGGGATCCGGGTTGTCTCGAGTTCCATTACCCTTAATATCACCCAATCTTAATAAACAATCAACTACTCTGTACTGTGACCCAACAATAAACACACACACCACAAGTTATAGTCTCAGAGATGAATATCCAAAAATAACATGAGTCATTTTATTCCAAAATTATATGCCATTACACCTTAAAAGGGTTTCTGAATAGATTTACATTTCTTTGCCATTATTACAATTGATAAAGATACATAAGTCTGGTACATCAAAAGTTGAAAGCCTAGCCTATTGGTAGTTCCTACCTCAGCTACAGCGACATCAACGCCTATAGGAAACTGCGGAACGTTTCCTATCCGCTCGCGAATTGGGAGCTTGGTCATGTTCATCTTTTCTATCTGTTGTTGTGTGATGAAAGAAGAAAGCAAGGGTGAGCAACAAGCCCACCAAAATAATATGTATAATGATTAACTATATATGAGTATTCTCATAGTACTCATGAAAGTCTTGGTCAAGAAGAAATGAACCAAGCTGATATCTTAACGCGACGAAGTCGCAAAATATTCAGTATATATACATATATACTTTTCAAAATCTTTGAAATCCTCTGCCATGTATAATATACACAGAGTTCCAGTTTATAACTGTATAAAACTATCATTGCAAGGTGATCTCATATATCTAACCTTGTCTCAACGTTTTTGTGAAAATCTTTGTCATGCATAAGATAATCATTAACCAGATATAAGTTGAAAAGATGAAGTTACAAGATACTTCAATATGCTTATATCTTTTTCGAATACTACTTGAACTAACACCGTTCAAGTTATAATTAGTTTCAAAAGTTCATCACATAGATGAGACTACAAGACAAGATTTGAATAGATTCAATCTTTGAATATCTTTATAAATAATGAAGTTACGAGATACTTCATTAAGTCTCGATATATATATATACACCTATATATATATACATTTCATATACTCCTTGAAAACCTCTGTTATGAAAATTATAAACAGAGTTGCAATATCCAATGAATTTAGAAAGGAGAAAACCTTGGCATAAACCTGATATCTTGCTGATCAGGCAAAGATACCAATAAGTAACCTTTTCTACTAGTAGATGGACGAATTCCCCACTGGTCATCACCCTGGCCGCAATAGGACCTTATGCTGGACTGCCACTCAGCCACTTACGCATTTGATGGACTCCCACTGAGCCACTTACACTTTCATGGACGCCCACTGAGCCCATGTTGCTTATGCCGACTCAAATAGATGGACTTACTTCCCGAACGTTGGGTAAGTAATCAATTCATTTATCAAAACAGCAACCTCGTTGCGAATATAAAATACACCACAGAGCCGGATCCTTTAGATTTTTGAACGAGTATTCAAGTCCCCTTCAAAAGTAAGATCTTAAATTTGAAAACGAGTTTTGGGATCCGCTCTAAACTTTAAAAGTCAATTTGAAGACTCGAAAACATTTTTAAGAATGTTTGGAGTACTGCTGATTTATTAAAATAAATCAGTCCCAATATATTTGAAAATATCTGAATATTATTATTTAAATAATAATATTCCCAAAAAGGATAATCTCTATAAAATAATCGAAGTAGAAGTGTTAAACTCATACTTGAAATGGGTATTAAATAACCAAAGATATACTTATACGAAAGTACTATCTTTATTTGAATAATCAAAAATAAGTTTGATTATCGAAATATTATTCTTTAATAAAATAAAGAATATTACTTAGTAAATAATCGGAGTCATAAGTCCTCGAATGAATATTCAAAATAATATTCATTAATAAAATAAACGGGGTCATAAGCCCTCGAATGAATATTCAAAATAATATTCATTAATAAAATATACGGAGTCATAAGCCCTCGAATGAATATTCAAAATAATATTCATTAATAAAATAAACGGAGTCATAAGCCCCCGACTGAATATTCAAAATAATATTCATTAATAAAATAAACGGAGTCATAATCCCCGAATGAATATTCGAAATAAAATAAAGTTATCGAATAAACCTTATTCGATTAATAGTTTTGAAAACTATATCAATATATATATATAACTATATATATCATATACTCGGGAACATCTACTCCCGGTTTTAGAAAAGGGTTCACCTTTGGGTCCCCTATCCTCAGGGTATACGCAACTACTGCTTATCTCTAGCATAGGTATTATGCAACTAATAAGCATTTGTACCAACAGATATATAAATCAAGAATACGAAACAGGCATGCATATATACCATATCACATGCTACAATATATCGCAAGAATTTGCTAATAACAAACATGCATTTATCATAAGACCATGCATATACACATATACATCACAACAACAGTTATACGGGTAGAAAACTTGCCTGAGTGCTCCCGTATAGACTTAAGCTTAGAGTGGGTCCGACAACCTATGAACAACAACATAAGTCGGAATTAAACACTGGTCGCTTAAGAAACTAGACTTTAGCCAATTAGACTCTAACGCTTGCTTTTGCGCTTAACGATTCACTTACGTCGCTCGAGTACCCTCGGCTCCACCATTTTTAATAAATTAACCATTAAGAATTTTAAAGTGATTCTTTCGCGAGTACCTTACCAACTGCCTAATCCACTTAACATAATTGTTTCATACCCCAATTAGTCATTTAAAGTCCTTAACCAAGGTTTTAAAGTAAGGCGAGGGGTAATGGTTCGGTCGCGAAACGCCGTTACTTAAATCGGCCGTTTCTCCTAAACCGTACATCGGATTCAAACGAACCACATATCAAAACGAAACTCGTAACATGAACTATCTAATCATGGCAATGGTCAAAACATAACAGTGAGTTCACGGGTCCTGATTGTTAAGAACAAAACAGTCTTAAAGTAAATCGGACATTACGACGGCTATGTTTACGCGATTACCAAATTTTAAACTACTCCAATCAACCACAAATCAACCACAAATCAACCCATAACCACCAATACCACCAAACTTCATCCAAACCTTACTAACTCAGTCCATAACCTCATGATTTTTCCAACTTATTCAATCTCAAACAAGAGCTACTAATTATACTTAAGGTTCATCAACCAACAACCAAAATTTATAACCCAAAATCATTATAATTCCATCCAAACTCTAAACATACAAGAATCATGCTCTCATGAACTATAACAAACAAAACCAAACCTAATACTCAAAGTAAAGTTAGGGTTTGGAGGGGTTATACCTTCCTTGGAGAGTGGAGAATCACTTAGGAAGTCTTAATTAACCACTAACTATCGTTACTAAGCTTGGATCTTGAAGAAAACATAAGAAAACACAAAGTTAGTTTCTTGAAAACACTATTCACCAAGAACTTTGATGAATTGATTAGCTATGTTAAACATGGAATCTTGAGCTTAAACTTATGGCTCATCTTAGTTATGAATTATGGAAGCTAAAGAAACAAACCTCTTGAATTATGAAGGTGTGTAGCTTGATTTTTGAAATTTTCTCCTTTGCTTTTCATGGAAAAGCCGAGAGCAAAGAGTGGGGGAAGAAGAAAATGTTTTTGTTTTGGTTGCTTTTGATTTTTGTGTTTGTTTTGCTTGTTAATTAGGTTGTTACCATGGTAAATATTGTGTGGCTCACAATCATCCAACAACACACTTGCTTGGTCATGCTTATGTCACCATATGATGTCACCCTCCCTCCTTTGTCCTCTTCTCATTGGTTTGATGACATCATCCCCACTAATCTCTTTGATTAGCTTTTAATTATTTGGCTAATGACCGCTGATCTGTTATACGGTTCGCTTAACTTTCATTTTCGTTTATCGTTTGAGGGATCATACCCGGGATCTTATTACTTAGGTTTCCTTAACCTTTCTCAAAACATTATATTCCTTTTTATGATCCCCTCTTAAAATCCTTGAATTTAAATCCTATTTATCCTGTTACCTTATACTCACTTCTTTCTGTATTTGGTGGATTTCCGGGAAAAATCAAAGTGTTCGGAATTGGATTCTGACGATCTTTACATACACTTATATACCATATAGAGTACTAATAAAATCTCAGAATATCAATAACAGAACCCCTACATAGTGTGACATGAAAAATTTTCTTATTCAGCATAATCTGCAAAATCACTATTCATAAGGGTTTCAAAAATTTCCAAAAATTGGGGTTATTACACATTGGTGACTTTTGGAGACGATAGCAAAGAATTCACAATAGGATATGGCAATTTAGTTTCTGGAAATATTGTCATTGAAGATGTAGCACTGGTAGTTAGTTTTGAGGTGAATCTCCTGAGTGTCAGTCAATCCAAAGATAAAGGATTCAATGTTTCATTTGACAAAGGAGAATGTTCAATTATCAACAAAAAGACTAGTGAAGTTGCTTTGAAAGGAGTAAGAATGGGAAGCTTGTTTGTTGCAGACTTATTCTCAGCAAATAAAGATGGAATCTGTTGCTTCTACACCAAGGCATCTGTTGAGCAAAGTAATATGTGGCACAAAAAGCTTTCTCACCTGAATTATAAAGCTATCAATACCCTGGTGAAAAGGGAGTTAGTGAGAAACATGCCAAATCCGGAATTTGCTTAAGATGAAGTTTGTGAGGCTTTTCAAAAAGGCAAAATGAAAAAGGTCTTGTCGCAAAAGCAAAGATGTGAATTCTATAAGTGCACCTTTGCAACTTATTCATATGGACCTATTTGGACAAGTTAATATCTTATCAATTTCAAGAAAGAAATATGCACTTGTGATGGTGGATGACTACTCAAGGTACACATGGGTAAAATTTATGTATTAAAAGGATGAAACTCCACACATCATTATTGAACACATCAAGAAAATTAAGAAGCATGCTGAAGATCAGAATTGTGTGAAAAGATCGAGGAGTGACAATGGCACAAAATTCAGAAATGCAACCTTAACTGAATTCTGCAAGGACAAGGGCATTGTTCAAGAATTTTTAGCAACAAGGACACCTTAGCAAAATGGGGTAGTTGAAAGAAAGAAAAGAACTTTGGTTGAGGCTGTTAGAATAATGCTGCAAGATGCCAATTTGCCAACAAGTTTTTGGGAAGAAGTTGTCAACATTGCATGCTACACTCAAAACAAATATCTCATCAACAAAAATCTTGGCAAATCACCCTACTCAATCTTATCAAAAAGGAATCCTACTGTGAAGCATCTTCATGTGTTTGGAAGCAAGTGCTATCTTCTAAAAGACAACTCTGAATATGTGGGAAAATTTAATTCCAAAGTTTTTGAAGCAATTTTTCTGGGATATTCATTGGAGAGAACTACCTACAAAGTCTATGTGATTGAATAAATAAAAATTATGGAAAGCACAGATGTGACTTTTGATGATGACAAGTATCCAGGCTTGGATTGCCTTGATGAAAGTGAAGCTGAGACCCTTAAATTTGAAAATCTCAACATTGATAGTGATTCTGAAGATGAAGCTGAAGTCAACACAAAAAATATAATGGATGAAGAGTCAACTGGACTAGTGAATCATGAGAATGGAAACTCATCGCAAACACTTGAATTTGATAGCACAAACTCAGGGGGAGAAAGAGGAGAAAGTTCTTCAAGTCATGCCAATGATGAAAAAATACAGAAAATTCAAGTCAACAAACTCACACCAGGAAATGGGATAGGAGTCACACAAGAGAAATAATTATTGGTGATCAAAATGTTGGAGTGAGGACTAGATGTGTAACTACTAATGAATGTCTACATGCATGCTTTCTTTCAGAAGTTGAGCCTAAGAAAACTGAGAAAGCTCTACTTGATCCTGATTGGATATCTGCTGTGCAAAAGGAGCTAAATCAGTTTGAAAGAAACAAAATTTGGGAGTTGGTTACTGCACCGAAGAACAGAAGTGTAATTGGAATAAAGTGGGTGTTCAGAAACAAAATGGATAAATATGGGACTGTCACTGGAAACAAAGCAAGGTTGGTTTGAAAAGGCAACATACAGGAGAAAGGAATTGATTATGATGAAAATTTTGCCCTAGTTGCAAGACTTGAAGCAATAAGGATCTTTGTTGCATTTGCTGCTCACTTAAATTTTAAGGTGTATCAAATGGATGTAAAGAGTGCACCCCTTAATGGTGAGTTGGAAGAAAAAGTTTATGTGCAACAACCACCTGGCATTGAAGATCACTAATTTCCAAACTTTGTGTACAAACTGCTGAAGGCTCTATATGGATTAAAGCAAGCACCTAGAGCATGGTATGACACAATGTCAAAAATTTTGCTTAAACATGGATTCACTAGAGGAACTACTGATAAGATTCTCTTCTACAAGAAACATGATGGTGATATGTTAGCACATATCACTTCCTACTCACTTCCTCAGTAGCTGAAAATAAGACAATTTGAGCTAAGATGACATGGTTGATATTGATGAACATTTATCATTCCTTTCCAGAAGATTTTCCAAGCTCAAGTTCAAAAAGAACTTTGGAGCAGCCAAGCCAAATAGAAACATGGTGGATAAATCCAAATTTAAGTGTTTCAAATGTGGCTTGGCAGGGCATTTTGCCAGTGAGTGTAGAAAGTCAGATTCCAGTAAAAAGAAGTTTGAGCCTGTTGATTATAAACAGAAGTATTTTGAGTTGCTCAAGCAAAAGGAAATGGCTTTCATTACACAAGAAAATGACTGGGCAGCTGATGGTTTGGATGAAGATGAAGATGTCAACAATGTCAATCTAGCCCTAATGGCCAAGTCTGATGAAACAGAAACAAGTTCTTCAAGTAATTAGGTAATCACCACTAACCTAGCACATTTATCTAAAGCTGAGTGTAATAATGCAATTAATGACATGTCTACAGAATTATATCATTTGCGTGTTACACTTAAGTCCCTCGCTAAGGAAAATGCTAAAATGAAAGAAAATAATCTATTTTTAAGTGAGAGGAATAATGTGTTAGAGTCTCAGTTTATTAAATTTGAAAAATTGAGAATTGAATGTAAGATTGCTAAGGATGAATTAAATGAGTCCTTGAAGAAAGAGGAGATTTTGAAGAAGCAGCTTGAACTAGAACATGAAGTGATTAAAGCACGGAAATCATCTAGAGATGTCCATGCTCAAATCACTAAAGTTCAAGGTATCGAGTCCTTTTGTGATGCAGCCTGGAAAAAGAGTAAGGAGAAGCTGAAATCCAATTTGGTTGAAGGATTGCTAACATATGCAGACTCGACGGATGATGAGAGTCATCCGTCAGATAATCAAAGGATTATCCGTCGAGTGACATAAATCCTCATCCGTCGGATGTGAGCAAACCTGTGAGCAAAGCCAAACTTGCCAAGTTAAATGAAAAATATGGATCAGTTTCCAAAAATTTTGTTTCAGGAGAATTAAGTCAAGTGAAGAGGGAGAAGAAAGTGAATGTTGGTCATCTGTCCATCAAGCAATTGAATGAAAGATTGGAAAATATTGAGGTTAAATAGAAACTAAAAAGAAAAACAACAGAAATGGAAAAATAGGGATTAATAAACATAACAACTACACACCTGATAAGTATGCTCCAAGAAAAATCTGTGTTAAGTGTGGTAGTATTAATCATTTTTCTGTTAATTGCAAACTTGCCATGCCTACTCCTATATTTGTACCATCTTCTTTTCCCAACATGAATGCCATGCCTTCTATGCCTATGAATATTATGTCTGCTAAGAATATGAATGCACAATTTGCTAATATGCCATTTACACCTAATCCTTATTATGCTGCATTTAGTATGGCTCAAATGACATTTAGCATGCCTTACTGGAATAACATGTTTGCAAATAGCATGCCTTTTCCTGTTAATCAAAATATGCATGATATTTCTGTTTTAATGACTGGTTTCAAAGGTCCAACTCAGATGACTAAGGATGAATCAGATATCCCCAAGTCAAATGAGATCAAACCTAAGAAATAAAAGAAGAAAGCTAACAAGGAAGGACCCAAGGAAACTTGGGTACCAAAATCAACTTGATATGGTTTTGATGTGTACAGGGAAACAGAAAGAATCTTTGGCACCTGGATAGTGGTTTTTCAAGGCACATGACTGGAGATTCTACCCTGCTCACAGAGTTCAAGGAGAGAGCTGGCCCAAGTATTACTTTTGGAGATGACAGCAAGGGTTATACTGTGGGATATGGCTTGATTTCAAAAGAAATATCATCATTGAGGAGGTTGCCCTAGTGGATGGTCTCAAGCATAATTTGCTGAATATCAGCCAGCTTTGTGATAAGGGCAATTCAGTAACCTTCAACTCAGAAGCCTGTGTTGTGACTAACAAAAGAAGCAAAAAAGTGGTTCTCACTGGTGTGAGAAGAGGAAATGTGTATCTAGCTGATTTCAACTCATCAAATGCAGAATCTGTTACTTGCCTTCTTAGTAAAGCAAGTGAAGCTGAAAGTTGGTTGTGGCACAAGAAGTTATCCCATCTAAACTTCAATACCATGAATGAGCTTGTCAAGAAAGAACTAGTTAGAGGCGTTCCTCAAGTGGATTTTTCTAAGGATGGACTGTGTGATGCCTGCCAAAAAGGGAAGCAGATCAAAGCATCATTCAGAAAGAAGCTTGATTTAACAATTAAAGAACCTTTACAATTTCTACACATGGATCTATTTGGACTAGTCAATGTGTTATCCATCTTAAGAAAAAGATTTTTCCTAGTAATTGTAGATGATTTCTCAAAGTTCTCTTTGACATATTTTCTAAATTCTAAAGAAGAGGCTAGTGAAATCATCATCAATCATATAAGGCAAGTCAACAACCATCCTGATTTCAAAGTTAGAAGAATCAGGAGTGATAATGGAACCGAGTTCAAGAATTCTGTGATGAGATCATTTTGTGAAGATAATGGAATATTGCATGAATTTTTGCAGCAAGAACCCCATAACAAAATGGAGTGGTAGAAACGAAAAACAGATCTCTTATTGAAGCTACAAGGACAATGCTTGAAGAATCAAAGTTACCAACATATTTCTGGGCTGAAGCTGTGAACACTGCCTGCTACACTAAGAATATTTCTTTGGTGAATCAAGAAAAGTGCATGACATCATATCAATTATTCAAGAACAAGAAACCAACTCTAAATTTTCTTCATGTCTTTGAATGTAAATGTTATATCTTGAGAAATCAGACTGATCAACATGGAAAGTTTGATGCTAAAGCAGATGAACGAATTTTTGTTGGATATGTTGTGGGAAAAGCATATAGAGTCTACAATCTAAGAACCAATATTGTTATGGAATCAATACGTGTTGTGTTTGATGATAAAAAGATTAAAGGACTGCAAGATGAAGATTCTCATAAGAGTCTCAAATTTGATAATGTGGAGATGGTTAGTGATGGCAGTGATGACGAAAGTGATCAGGAAACAATGGCAAAGGATAATGAAGAAAAATCTACTACTAATGAAGCACAAAATTAAACATCTGTCGAGTTGCAAAATGCTTCATCCGTCGGGAGACAATCTACTTTATCCGTCGGGGGACAATCAGCCTCATCCGTCGGAACACAAAGTGCACCATCCGTCGAGTCTTGAAAAGAAGCTGAAAGTCAGAATAGATCACTCACAGGAAATTCTCCTTTCTCAAATAAAAGATTCACAAACTCAGGGGGAGTTTTTAATAATCAAAACTCAGTCACACATCAAGACAACAATGAGGCCTTTTCATCCAGAGCTAATCTACCTCAATAAAGGAAATGGGCAAAACATCACCCATTTGAGCTCATCATTGGTGATGTGTCTTCTAGAGTTCAAACAAGGAGAGCAACTCAAGAAGAATGTCTATATAGCAGCTTTCTATCTAAGGAAGAACCAAAGAAGGTAGAAGAAGCTTTGTTGGATCTTGATTGGATTTTAGCTATACAGGAGGACCTAAACCAATTTGAAAAGAATAAAGTATGGGAGCTGGTACCCAAGACTAAAGGAAAGAATCCAATTGACACCAAATAGGTATTCAGAAACAAGATGGATGAAAATGGCATAGTGATCAGGAACAAAGCTAGATTAGTGGCTAAGGGATATTGTCAACAAGAAGGAATAGATTTTGATGAAACTTTTGCTCCTGTTGCAATACTTGAAGCTATCATAATTTTCTTAGCCTATGCAGCTCATGCCAATTTCAAGGTCTATCAAATGGATGTCAAAAGTGCTTTTCTAAAATGGAGATTTGGAGGAAGTCTATGTCAGCCAATCTCCTGGTTTTGAAGATCCAAATTTTCCAGAATATGTCTACTATCTTTTGAAAGCACTTTATGGACGGAAGCAAGCACCTAGAGCCTGGTATGACACTTTATCAAAGTTTTTTTTGGAAAATCACTTCACAAGAGGTACTGTTGATAAAAACTTATTCTTTAGAAATGTTAATGGCTCTAGTATACTTGTTCAAATTTATGTAGATGATATTATATTTGGCTCTACAGATGAAAAACTTTGCAAAAAGTTTTCCAAATTGATGCAAAATAAGTATGAAATGAGCATGATGGGATAACTAACTTACTTTCTTAGTTTGCAAGTGAAGCAAGTTAGTGATGGAATATTCATTAGTCAAACTAAATACATTCATGATCTTTTAAAGAAGTTTGATCTAATGGATTGCACCTCTTAAAAAACTCCCATGACCACTGCAACTAAGCTTGAATTAAATACTACTGAAAAGTCTGTGGATATTTCAAGTTATAGGGGCATGGTTGGTTCACTTCTGTACTTAATAGCTAGTAGACCAGATACAATATTTGCTACTTGTCTTTGTGCTAGATTTCCGGTTGATCCTAGAGAATCTCATTTAGTAGCTATTAAGAGAATTTTCATATATATCAAGGGAACACCAAAACTTGGCATTTGGTACCCTAGAGATTCTGGTTTTGATCTAACTGGTTATTCAGATGCAGATTATGCAGGTTGTAGAATAGACAAAAAAAGTACAACAGGAACCTATCAAATTCTAGGGAACAAGCTTGTGTCCCGTTTCAGTAAAAAGCAAAATTCAGTTTCTACTTCTGTTATTCCCAGTGGACTAACAATGAGATTTACAGAAGGGGGTTGAATGTAAATCTCAAAACTTTTTCAAGTTTTGAGCAATTTGTAAGACTAAGTGTTTGAGTGATCAAATGTGTGTGAATTGCTTGGAGCTGATGCAGACAGATATATATTCAAACACAAATGTACTGAACACAAAGAACTTAAAAACTTTTCTGGTAGATTTGTTGTTCCACCAAAGATGTGTTATTTCAGAAAATCTGTGATTCAAAATTAAATCACAGCTGCTTCCTAGTACAAACTAGATGATTCTCTCTCTTGATATTTCTAAACAGTCAGGGAAAATTCACATCTAATTACTAGCTACTACTTGGTTTATATAACACCAAGTTTACAAGTGAAGACAAAGATAAAGTCCAATAAGACAATAGTTCTCCACTTGTTTCTGTTCCATTTTTATCCAGTGTAATATGGAATTATCTGTTGACTTTCCATTATGAACCAGACTAAAAACGGCTGCTTTTTCTGCTGTTCCTGAAATAGGCTACCACATCTCTGTCAATCCATGTGCCTCTGTCAGCTTTGTTAACTGTCACTATCAACTGCTATGAGACTGAGCATCCGTTGAAGCTTTCATCCGTTGATGACTTTATCCGTTGATGCTCTAGCAGTGCATCCGTTGAAGCTTTCATCCGTTGATGGCTTTATCTGTTGATGCTCTAGCAGTTGAAGCTTTATCCGTTGAAGCACTTATCCGTTGATGGATATTATCCGTTGAAGCATTAGAGACATCCGTTGAAGCTTAGTTTCTTATCCGTTGAAGGTCTTCAATATCCGTTGACACTTCTTCACTTATATAAAATTACAAGGCATGAAATATTTACAATTAGCCCTCCTATTTGTACATCCATTAGTAGTCAACATGACTGATTATCTCCTAACAACATCTAAGAATTACAGCTTGAAATCAGAGAGTGAGATGTGCTACAATACCAAACTTATTGCTAAGTAAGGCTACTCCTTCAACGGATAGCCAAGATGGTCTTATCCGTTGAGGCTACAAACACTAGATTTCTACTTAAGTGTTTTGCTGAACTTATCATCAAACTAATACACATATTCCTAACAATCTCCCCCTATTTATGTCTACTAGAACTGTAGGCATAAATTTGGGTTTAGCTTGATTATAACAAAACACTTAACAAATATATAAACTGTAACAAAGCAGAAATTCAAAAGTGCTGCAAAAGTGTATATGCTGAGATGAAATTGAAGAAATACATTGTTTCCAAGGGTGCTCCTTTAGCCTGAGCAAATTACTTTCTTTTCCTTTGATCCCTGGTTTTCTTTCCTAGCCTCCTGTCATTCTCCTCTATTTGAAGTTGAAGTTGTCTGTAGAATTCAGCTTCATCTTATTCATTGATATCTAACTTAGATTGCATATCCTTGAGAGTTTCATTACTAGCAATCTTTAGCTGATCTTCAATTCTGAAAAATCTTCTGACTCCTTTGTTGTCTCTGAACTCCATCAACCAATGAGGTGATTTGTGAATTGTAATACCTCTCTCTTGAATGAGTAAAGTTCTAGGCAAGGCATTGGGCTCCCTCCAAGTTTTTCTTATGTTGGCAATCTTGTTGAGAATCTCAGTCCTGGCAGTTCTAGTAAAGCCAGAATCCTTATGTATGGCTGAGTAGACTCTAATTAAGGTAGAGTAGCCTTCATTCAGAATTCTGTGAAGAGGCCATGTTCTTTCCCCAACTCCTTTGTATTTGAACACTAGTCTTTCTGGTAGCTGTCTGTAGGCAGCTATTCCCCTTACATCCTCCAGCTCATCCAGATAGAGTTCAATGTCTGAAAATTCTTTTATGTCACAGATGTGAACATAATCATCTTTAGAGGTTTGAGTTTTAGGCTTAGGCTTCTGTGTGAATTTGATTGAGGCTTTAGAGGGTGTTGATTTGATTCTTCTTTTCTGCTGCTTTGATGGTGGAGAAGAGGTTAGGAAGGTGGGCAATTTGATGGTGTCCCAATCAATTGGTTCCTCCTTGGGAATGATTGTTTCACCATGAATGTTCATGAAGGGGTCAGGTACAATGGGTTCAGGAATAGAGGGTAGTGGTTTGGATATTGATTGGGTTTCTTCAGTCTTATCTACCTTCTTTCTCTTTGCATTGACCTTCTTTCTTTTCCCTTTCTGCCATTCTTCCTTACTTCATTCCTCCATCTCAGTACCAACCATGTCCCCCATAGCTTCATCTTCACCTTTGTCTTCAATTTCTTTCTGTTCTTCAGCCTGACTTGACTTTAACTGTTTTTCAAGCTTTGCTTATGCTCCTTTGTCAGCCTTTAGCTATTTGGCTTCTTCCTTCAACCTTTTGGTTTCTTCCCTCTTGGCTATTGAGAATTTGGGATGTCCTTGCATCACACATATGCTCTTTCCCTCTATGAAGATGATAGCCATGTTTCTCCTTATAGCCTCATCCATGGTCTCTTTGAGATATGCAATACTTCTTCCTAAAAGCTTGTCCTCATCAGCTTTTGGAAGAGGAAAATCCACCTCTTTTAGAGGATTCTTTGTAGAGTCCTTATTGGATCTGTTGTTGGGCTTGAGAACCATAGGTTGCAGATCTTTGGAAGAAGTTTCTCCATCCTTATGCCTCCCTACTGGCTTGAGTTCCATAATAATTGATTCCACTTTTGTGCTATGCTTCACAGATTATGAATGAGAAGTTGTAGAACCAAATATTAGTTGCATCTTTTCATCAATCTTCTTCCTTTGCTCTTTGACTTGCAATTCAGCTGCTGCTATCTGGATTAGATCAATTCCATCTAGCTTTCCTTTGACTTGAATTGGTGGAGAAGTTGTGATGACAGGAACTAGCACTTGAGAAATCTGAACTGTTGTAGATGGCTCTCCTTCCCCTTCCCTTTTATTCTCCCCCTTTTTGTTATCATCAAGGGTAGGGGTCAAGCCTTGTGCTTGTGCCAGCTGCATGAGTAGATTTGTTTGAGTTTGTTGATTCTGAAGAATGGTGATCATAGAGTCTTCAATGATTTGAACCCTATCTTCCAATCTGGCCAACCTCTTGTCAGCATCAGATGCCTTCCTCAGTCTCCCCAACAAATCTTGTATAGTACCATAGGGTATAACTGAATCCAATTTCTCAGCATTGTAGGATTTCAGATCAGCAATGTCCAGCTTGAGCTCATCCACACTTAGATTTTGCTGGTAATGCTGCAACTGCAAGAGATGCAGAGATTCCAGATGAGCTTGAAGAATTGCCTTGGTACCAGCATCCTGAGTCTCCTGAATGGCCTGCTGAATTGTCAAGACTTGTTTGACCAAAGTGACACCAAACTCTCCTGGTGTTGATGGTTTTGCCCATGCCCATGCAGGAAGATTAGGAACAGAACTTGGGCCTCCTACTCCCCCTAAGTTCATGCTCTCATTCAAAGAATTAGAGTCATCATCATTAGAATTTACTCCAAATTCTTCAGATGGCTCACCAGCTTGAGAAGGCAGCCTGTTGACAACAGCTTTGTCTCTGAGAAGAGATTCTGAAGTGTGTACAATGTCTAGTGTCTGTTCTGCCTCCACATTGCCCTGTGCAGCCAATAATTGATAGGCTGAAACAGGGTGAGTAAAAGTGTCAGCGTCCAAGGAAATGTTATCAATGATAGCTTTGTAGTGTTGCTGAAATTGTCTTTCCTTATCTGCATCATCCACTTTCATTAACTCACTAGCAATGGCTGGATCCACCCTTATAGCTTTTGTACCTGCCTTTCTCTCAATTTCTCTCTGTTCTTGCATCAGGGGCTCCCCCTGGCTCACACACACCCTCACACCCTTACCTTCACCTTCTAAGGTGGCACTCCTCTCACTTACTTTTGCCATGCTGGAAGAAATAGCATGCATTTGGTGACTCTCAACCTCTCCTTTTGCCTGGGAGCAACCCAGCCTCGCACTCAAAAAATCACTCCCTTCCCTCAAGCCTAAAAGTGATTGTACAGTTGCCATGTCCTCTACAGTTGGAATTGTTTCTGTTAAGTGTGTAGAGGCCATCAATGGATAGGGAGTATCCGTTGAAGTAGAAACTGATGGTATCAACGGATAACTGCTGTTAAGCTTATCCGTTGAAGAACAACCACTTGTCAATGGATGAGAGATATCCGTTGAGGAAGGAAATGATGTAGAGATAGAAAGTGACATAATTGTTGAATCTGTGTGGATTGATTTTAAGTGTGGTGACACAGATTCTGCAACTACATCTGAAAGAATTGGCTGATGATCCAACAAATCATCTAAAAGATGATGATCACCAGGTTTTGAGTGGGGCTCCTCCCTGAGTTTTAATGAGGGAGAATCAGGAATTGATGTGAATATCATATCCACATCCAGAGAGGGTGTTGGAGAGTTTGAGGAATGGTGTGTTTCTATATTGAGAGAATGGGGCTGTGATTCCACATTTGCTGGAATCACATCAAGCTGAATTTGAGAAAGCACAAATACTGGTGGATGTATCTGTGCTGTGTGTGTCCCTTGTATGGAAACTAGGGTTTTGGCCTTCTTCTTCCTTGAAAAGGCTTGAATTGGTAAATGTGTAGCTTCAGTGTCCCTCCCTCTTTTGTTCTGTGTCCCTGGTTGGGGACTATTTTCAATAGTTGCATTCTTTTAGGAGGATGCAACTAGGGATGTGCTGGACTCCTTTTGAACCACTACAGTATTTTGAGAGACTGTGGCTTGGCTGGTTTGGGTACCACTCACCTCTCCCACCTTATCCTGGGGGGCTTTTTGATGTTCACCCCTCCCCTCACCACTCACACCCTGTTCACTCCCTTCAGGGTTTTTGGTAGTTGTTACAACTGTTGTCTTTTGAGAAACAACAGAGGTAGGTTTCTTTGACTTGACTTTGGGAACTTTAGATTTGGTGGCTTTGGTAGGAGCCTGTTTGGACAATGACACAGGTTCCATAGCCACACTAGAAGGCAAAGAAACATTGGGGTTGGAAATAGTAGGAGTTATAGAAATATTTACCTCACTTACCAGTGGTGCATTCATGATTGGCAAGTATACCAATGGCACCTGGCTGTTGAGGTTCATTCTCAAAAGGTCTGCAAGGACCCTTTTCTCTTGTGCCCAGCATTTGAGTTTATTATTCTCATTGGATATAACCAAACCTTCAGAAACATAGTTAGCCAATAACATAAAGAATCTAGCAAAGTAGATGTTATGTGGTCTATTAGCTTTGTTGCCTAATCTGGAACCTAATTCTAGCATAACACAGTTGCTAAAATTAAAGTACCTATCAGAAACTAGCATATAGAGCATATTAACAAGAGATGAAGTGATAGCATCAAATTTGCTAATCTTCCCAGAGAAAACCTTAATAAAGGCATCTCCAAGAAAACTCCATTCTTTCCTAAGGCCTTTCCTTCTAATACTACCTAAACTAGCAGAATCAAAAGCATAGCCTATAGAATCTAGCATTGCAGAGACATCTTTATCAGTATGTGGTGTCATGGCATTATTCTCAGGCAACTTAAAGCAAGATTGTATATCATCACAATTAATGCAGTAGTCCTTACCTTTGAGAGAGAAGGCAATAGTCATATCTGTGGAGTTGAACTCTGCAGTTGTCCAAATTTCCTCAATCACTTCACAGTAGATGGTTGGGGCTTCCAGCATTGCATAGCTCAGTTTGCAGTTCTTGATGAAGTCCATCATCTTGTGATAATCAGAATGGGCTTCATTCTTTTCAACCAAGACTATGAAATTATTCTTTTCATAAATAAATCATGTTTGAGACATAATTTTGACTACTGGTGCCATTGTTGTGAGTAGAGGTTGCAGAGAAAAACTTGAGAATTGAGAGAGAAAGAGAATGATAATTGCAAGAAAGCGTAAAGTGAAAATAAGAATTCAATTGGGCTTTTATACTTTCTTGAATTAAAACACAAATAAAATAATTAAATGATACTTTTAAGTAAGTGATAGCCGTTCAGGAATAAATGAAACTGTAGAAATTCTGAAAACTACCGTAAATACAAATACATACAACATTGTATATCTGTATCAATGGTTGAGTAAAAGAATCAACGGCTGTGACTTACTGACGTGACACATCAACGGATAAGGTAAATAGTTATCCGTTGATGAACAACACTATTTTATCCGTTGAAGGATAGAATTACCAGAAATGTATTTGTCTTTCAACGGATAATGAATATCCGTTGATAGAACAATTTTGGCTTTCAACGGATAGGGAATATCCGTTGATAGGATAAGTCTTGATTAAAGCCAACTTTGTTCTTGCAGCAAATTCATTTCAGGCTACAAGACAGATTACATAGATGACATAGATTATGAATAGTTAAGCATACCTAACTCACTTACTAATCTTGTGAATGTTGATTCATCAAGTGGCTTGGTAAAAATGTCTGCAATATGCTTTTCACTTGGAACAAAATGAAGTTCCACTGTACCTTTCATCACATGTTCCCTAATGAAGTGGTACTTGATATCAATGTGCTTGGTTCTTGAGTGCTGCACTGGATTTTCAGTAATGGCAATGGAACTTGTGTTGTCATAAAATATTGGAATTTTGTCAACAGTTATACCATAGTCAAATAACTGGTTCCTCATCCACAGTATTTGTGCACAGCAACTACCAGCTGTAATGTATTCAGCTTCAGCTGTTGATGTGGAAACAGAATTCTGCTTCTTGCTGAACCATGATACAAGCTTGTTTCCTAGAAATTGACAGGTGCCTGTTGTGCTTTTCCTGTCTATTTTGCAACCTGCATAATCTGCATCTGAGTAGCCAATTAGATCAAAACCAGACTCTCTAGGGTACCAGATTCCTAGATTTGGAGTCCCCTTGAGATATCTGAAAATTCTTTTAATAGCCACTAAGTGAGATTCTTTAGGGTCAGCTTGAAATCTAGCACAGAGACATGTAGAAAACATAGTATCAGGTCTACTGGCAGTTAAATATAAAAGTGAGCCAACCATGCCTCTATAACTTGTAATATCCACAGACTTTTCAGCCTTGTTTAATTCAAGCTTGGTGGCAGTGGCCATGGGAGTTTTTGCAGGTGTACAATCCATTAAGTCAAACTTCTTTAAAAGATCATAAATATATTTAGTTTGACTAATGAAAATTCCACCACTAACTTGTTTAACTTGTAAACCAAGAAAGTAAGTTAGCTCTCCCATCATGCTCATTTCATATTTACTTTGCATTAATTTAGCAAACTTTTTACAAAGTTTATCATTTGTAGATCCAAATATAATATCATCTACATAAATTTGTACAAGTATCTTAGAGCCATTAACATTTCTAAAGAAGAGAGTTTTGACAACAGTACCTCTTGTGAAGTGATTATCTAGAAGGAACTTTGATAAAGTCTCATACCAGGCTCTAGGTGCTTGCTTTAGTCCATAGAGTGCTTTTAACAAATAATACACATGGTCTGGAAAATTTGGATCTTCAAAACCTGGAGGTTGGCTTACATAAACTTCTTCCTGCAATTCCCCATTTAGAAATGCACTCTTGACATCCATCTGATAGACTTTGAAATTGGCATTAGCTGCATAGGCTAGAAAGATTCTGATGGCTTCAAGTCTTGCAACTGGAGCAAATGTTTCATCAAAATCTATTCCCTCTTGTTGAGAATAGCCTTTGGCAACCAATCTGGCTTTATTCCTTATGACAATGCCATTTTCATCTATCTTGTTTCTGAATACCCATTTTGTGTCAATAGAACTCTTGTTCTTTGGCTTGGGTACCAGCTTCCACACTTTGTTCCTCTCAAATTGGTTTAGCTCCTCTTGCATTGCTAAAATCCAATCTGGATCCAAAAGAGCTTCTTCCACTCGCTTAGGTTCCTCCTGTGATAGAAAGCTACTATATAGACATTCATCTTGAGTAGCCCTTCTAGTTTGTACTTTAGATGAAGCATCACCAATGATCAGTTCAAAAGGGTGATTCTTGGTCCATTTCCTTTGAGGTGGTAGATTAGCCCTTGATGAGGTTGCCTCAGTATTGTCATGATGTGAGATAGAATGTTGATTTGTTGAAACTCCCCCTGAGTTGCTGATCCTTTGAAAGGAATTGGGAGTTCTATCAACTGATGAGGTGAATTGATTATCCGTTGACAGACTGTGATCAACGGATGCTTCGTTATGAACTTCAACGGATGATGCACTTTGTCTTTCAACGGATGCTGCATTGCTTCTTTCAACGGAAGCTGAATTATGACTTTCAACGGATGCAACATTCGGTGCATTATCCAAAGGCAGACTCTGGTTTCTTCTTGAGATGCCTTCTTCATCATTCTCATCTTCACTATCATCACAATATATCTCAATATTGTCAAATTTGAGTCCTTCATGATGTCCCTCATCTGTTAGTCCATCAATCTTTTTATCATCAAACACAACATGTACAGATTCCATGACAATGTTGGTTCTTAGATTGTATACCCTATATGATTTTCCAGCAGAATAACCAACAAATATTCCTTCATCAGCCTTTGCATCAAACTTTCCTTTGTGATCAGATTGATTCCTTAAGATGTAACATTTGCAACGAAAGACATGTAGAAAGTTTAAAGTTGGTTTTCTTCTCTTGAATAATTGATAGGGAGTCATGCATTTTGCTTGATTGATTAGAGAAATATTCTGAGTGTAACATGCACAGTTAACAGCCTCAGCCCAAAAATAAGTTGGGAGTTTTGACTCCTCAAGCATTGTCCTTGTAGCTTCAATTAGTGATCTGTTCTTCCTTTCCACCACACCATTTTGTTGTGGAGTTCTTGGAGCTGAGAACTCATGCATGATCCCATTTTCTTCACAGAACATCTTCATGGTTGAATTCTTGAACTCAGTTCCATTGTCACTCCTAATGTTCCTTACTTTGAAATCAGGATGATTGTTGACTTGCTTGATATGATTGATGATGATTTCACTAGCTTCATCCTTTGATCCAAGAAAATAAACCCATGAAAACTTTGAGAAATCATCTACAATCACTAGGCAGTATCTTTTCCTTGAAATTGACAATACATTGACTGGTCCAAAAAGATCCATGTATAGAAGTTCCAGTGGTTCATCAATTGCAGATTCAAGCTTCTTACTGAATGATACTTTCTTTTGCTTTCCTTTCTGACAAGCATCACACAGTCCATCCCTTGTGAATTCCACTAGAGGCATTCCTCTAACTAAGTCCTTTTTGACTAGATCATTCATTGTCTTGAAATTCAAATGGGATAGCTTCTTGTGCCATAGCCAACTTTCAACTGGACTTGCTTTGCTGAGAAGACAAGTAATGGATTCTGCATCTGTAGAGTTGAAATCAGCTAAGTACACATTCCATTTTCTAACTCCAGTTAGAACCACTTTATTGTCCTTTTTACTTGTGACAATACAGGCTTCAGAATTGAAGAAAACAGTATTCCCTCTGTCACATAGTTGACTGATGCTCAATAAATTGTGTTTGAGACCATCAACCAATGCAACTTCATCAATGATGACATTTTCTTTTGAAATCAAGCCATATCCCATAGTGAATCCTTTGCTGTCATCTCCAAAGGTTATGCTAGGGCCAGCTCTCTCCTTAAACTCTGTGAGCAGGGTGAAATCTCCTGTCATGTGTCTTGAACAACCACTGTCCAAGTACCATAGATTCCTTCTTTGTCCCTGCACACAACAAAATCAATCAAGTTGATTTTGGTACCCAAGTTTCCTTGGGTCCAACCTTGTTAGTCTTTTTCTTAGACTTCATTCCTCCTGCATCTTTTGACTTAGGTAACTTTGGGTCAACCTTGGTCTCAGATGTGGTTGGTTGAAGTGTAGGGTTAGTCACAGAATCATTAACACATTTGATTGAATTTGATAAGGCATAGGTTGTGCAAACATGTTATTCCACATAGGCATATTGTATGGCATTTGAGGCATACTAAATGCAGTAAAGTAAGGATTGTTAATGTATGGCATGTTTGCAAAATGTGCATGGGGATTCTGGTGAGACATAACAGGCATAGCATGCAGAGGTGACATAGACATGTTAGGCATGGAGGGATTTGAAGGCATGGGAGCATTTTTAACAGATTTGTAATTATCAGATAGGTGATTAACACTTTTACAATGTACACAGCCTTTTCTAGGAGCATACCTATTAGGTGTGTAATTGTTATGTTTATTAATCCCTACCTTCCCATTTCTTTTATATTTTCTTTTAGTTTCCTTCTTATCCTCAACCAACTTAAGCCTATCTTTCAACTGATCTAAAGTCATGTGTCCTATATTCACCTTACTGACATCTCTGGATGTGCTAGCTCCTTCTTTGACAAAGTTCTTGAGAGTTGAATCATTCTTTTTATTTTTAAAAGAACTTGCCTGTTTTAATTGATAAGCCTTCAACGGATGCTCCTTTTCTTCCTTCAACGGATAACTTTCATCATCCGTTGATTCCACATCCGTTGAAAATCCATCAATTAATTCTAACTTCTTTTTATTTTTCTTCCAGGCATCCTCACAGAATGACTCAATTCCCTGAAACCTTGGCAATTTGAACACCAACATCCCTAGATGTTTTCCAGGCCTTGATTACCTCTTGCTCACTTTCTAACTGTTTAGAAAGAATTTCTACTTTCTTAACAGCTTCTTCTAGTTCACTCTCAACAGTCAAGCATTTAAGTTTAATCTTTTCAAGCTCAATTACCTGACTCTCTAACACAGCATTCCTATCACTTAAAAACACATTATTTTCTTTGATCCTAGTGTTTTCTTAGCTAGTGATTTAAGAGAAACACGCAAATGATATAATTCATTGGACATATCATTTATGGCCTCATTGCATTCATGTTTAAAAAGCTGAGAGAGATCAGTAGTAATTACCTGGTTGCTTGATGAACTAGTTTCATTTCATCAGAATTAGCCATCAGGGCTAGGTTGACATAATTCCATATCATCATCTTCATTTACCCCATCTGCTGCCCAATCATCTTGAGTGAGAAAAGCTCTTTCCTTTTGTTTGAGCAAATCAAAATACTTCCTTTTGTAATCAACTTGCTCAAATTTCTTTTCTCAGAATTTGGCTTCCTACACTCACTTGCAAAGTGTCCACTAATGCCACAGTTGTAACATTTGAACTTTGATTTGTCCACCAAGTTTTTGTTTGGCTTAGTGAACTTTGTGTTTTTCCTGAACTTCATCTTTGCAAACCTCCTGGACAGAAAGGCCAGATGTTCATCAATATCATCAGATTCATCCTGACTGGAATTGTCTTCATCCTCAGTAACTTGCTCTTTACCCTTGCTTGATTCTGATTTGCTTGTGCCAATTTTGAGACTTGGCATTGTCTTTTCCTCATTTCTGGCTTCAACTTTTTCACTGTCAGCTACAAGTGCAACTGATCCTCCTTTTCTCTTTCCCTTTTCCAACAGCTCATCTTGCTCCATCTCAAGTTCATAAGTCTTCAAAATTCGATATAATCTTTCAAGTGTGAAGTCCTTATAATCTTGAGAATTTCTTAGAGAAACAGTCATAGGCTTCCATTCCTTTGGTAGAGACCTCAGAAATTTTAAATTGGAGTCCTTGACTTGGTACACTCTCCCATACAGCTTTAATCCATTCAATAGTTTCTGAAATCTGTTGAATGTATCATTCAATGATTCTCCTTCTTCAAAATGAAAATATTCATATTGTTGAATGAGAAGCTGCATTTTGTTTTCTCTAACTTGCTCAGTGCCTTCACAGATAAGCTGCACAGTATCCCAAATTTCCTTAGCAGTTTGGCTATTGATGACATTGTCAAACATATCTTGATCCAGGCCATTAAACAAAATGTTCATGGCTTTCTTGTCCTTGTGGACCTCTTCAATATCTTCAACAGTCCATTCTGCCTTTGGCTTGGGAATAGACTGTCCAACAGCAACTGTAGCAGTAGCAGTTGTGGCCACCTTATGTGGGATTTGAGGACCATTCTCATGCAGTTGATGTAGCTTTCATCTTGAGAGAGAAGATGTAAATGCATCTTCACCTTCCAGTGATGATAGTTATCTCTTTCCAGGATTGGAATCTTTACACCAATATCCTTCTTACTCATGATGTTAGCAGAATAGATCTTTAAACTCTTTGTATGTTAAGAGCTTGCTCTGATACCAATTATTATTCCCAGTGGACTAACATGAGATTTACAGAAGGGGGGTTGAATGTAAATCTCAAAACTTTTCAAGTTTTGAGAAATTTGTAAGACTAAGTGTTTGTGTGATCAAATGTGTGTGAATTGCTTGGAGCTGATGCAGACAGATATATATTCAAACACAAATGTAATGAACACAAAGAACTTAAAAACTTTTCATGGTGGATTTGTTGTTCCACCAGAGATGTGTTATTTCAGAAAATCTGTGATTCGAAATTAAATCACAGCTGCTTCCTAGTACAAACTAGATGATTTTCTCTCTTGATATTTCTAAACAGCTCAGGGAAAATTCACATCTAATTACTAGCTACTACTTGGTTTATATAACAACCAAGTTTACAGTAAAGACAAAGATAAAGTAAATAAGACAAGTAGTTCTCCACTTGTTTCTGTTCCATTTTTATCCAGTGTAATATGGATTATCTGTTGACTTTCCATTATGAACCAGACTAAAAACGGCTGCTTTTTCTGCTGTTCCTGAATAGGCTACACATCTCTGTCAATCCATGTGCCTCTGTCAGCTTTGTTAACTGTCACTATCAACTGCTATGAGGACTGAGCTATCCGTTGAAGCTTTCATCCGTTGATGCTTTATCCTTGATGCTCTAGCAGTGCATCCGTTGAAGCTTTCATCCGTTGATGGCTTTATTCCGTTGATGCTCTAGCAGTTGAAGCTTTATCCGTTGAAGCACTTATCCGTTGATGGATATCCGTTGAAGCGTTAGAGACATCCGTTGAAGCTTAGTTTCTTATCCGTTGAAGGTCTTCAATATCCGTTGACACTTCTTCACTTATACAAAATTACAAGGCATGAAATATTTACAATTAGCCCTCCTATTTGTACATCCATTAGTAGTCAACATGACTGATTATCTCCTAACAACATCTAAGAATTACAGCTTGAAACCAGAGAGTGAGATGTGCTACAATACCAAACTTATTGCTAAGTAAGGCTACTCCTTCAACGGATAGCCAAGATGGTCTTATCCGTTGAGGCTACAAACACTAGATTTCTACTTAAGTGTTTTGCTGAACTTATCATCAAACTAATACACATATTCCTAACAATCTCCCCCTATTTATGTCTACTAGAACTGTAGGCATAAATTTGGGTTTAGCTTGATGATAACAAAACACTTAACAAATATATAAACTGTAACAAAGCAGAAATTCAAAAGTGCTGCAAAAGTGTATATGCTGAGATGAAATTGAAGAAATACATTGTTTCCAAGGGTGCTCCTTTAGCCTGAGCAAATTACTTTCTTTTCCTTTGATCCCTGGTTTTCTTTCCTAGCCTCCTGTCATTCTCCTCTATTTGAAGTTGAAGTTGTCTGTAGAATTCAGCTTCATCTTCTTCATTGATATCTAACTTAGATTGCATATCCTTGAGAGTTTCATTACTGGCAATCTTTAGCTGATCTTCAATTCTGAAAAATCTTCTGACTCCTTTGTTGTCTCTGAACTCCATCAACCAATGAGGTGATTTGTGAATTGTAATACCTCTCTCTTGAATGAGTAAAGTTCTAGGCAAGCATTGGGCTCCCTCCAAGTTTTCCTTATGTTGGCAATCTTGTTGAGAATCTCAGTCCTGGCAGTTCTGGTAAAGCCAGAATCCTTATGTATGGCTGAGTAGACTCTAATCAAGGTAGAGTAGCCTTCATTCAGAATTCTGTGAAGAGGCCATGTTCTTTCCCCAGCTCCTTTGTATTTGAACACTAGTCTTTCTGGTAGCTGTCTGTAGGCAGCTATTCCCCTTACATCCTCCAGCTCATCCAGATAGAGTTCAATGTCTGAAAATTCTTTTATGTCACAGATGTGAACATAATCATCTTTAGAGGTTTGAGGTTTAGGCTTAGGCTTCTGTGTGAATTTGATTGAGGCTTTAGAGGGTGTTGATTTGATTCTTCTTTTCTGCTTCTTTGATGGTGGAGAAGAGGTTAGGAAGGTGGGCAATTTGATGGTGTCCCAATCAATTGGTTCCTCCTTGGGAATGATTGTTTCACCATGAATGTTCATGAAGGGGTCAGGTACAATGGGTTCAGGAATAGAGGGTAGTGGTTTGGATATTGATTGGGTTTCTTCAGTCTTATCTACCTTCTTTCTCTTTGCATTGACCTTCTTTTTTTCCCTTTCTGCCATTCTTCCTTACTTCTTTCCTCCATCTCAGTACCAACCATGTCCCCCATAGCTTCATCTTCACCTTTGTCTTCAATTTCTTTCTGTTCTTCAGCCTGACTTGACTTAGCTGTTTTTCAAGCTTTGCTTGTGCTTTTGTCAGCCTTTAGCTGTTTGGCTTCTTCCTTCAACCTTTTGGTTTTTTCTTGGCTATTGAGAATTTGGGATGTCCTTGCATCACACATATGCTCTTTCCCTCTCTGAAGATAATAGCCATGTTTCTCCTTACAGCCTCATCCATGGTCTCTTTGAGATATGCAATACTTCTACCTAAAAGCTTGTCCTCATCAGCTTTTGGAAGAGGAAAATCCACCTCTTTTAGAGGATTCTTTGTAGAGTCCTTATTGGATCTGTTGTTGGGCTTGAGAACCATAGGTTGCAGATCTTTGGAAGAAGTTTCTCCATCCTTATGCCTCCCTACTGGCTTGAGTTCCATAATAATTGATTCCACTTTTGTGCTATGCTTCACAGATTGTGATTGAGAAGTTGTAGAACCAAATATTAGTTGCATCTTTTCATCAATCTTCTTCCTTTGCTCTTTGACTTGCAATTCAGCTGCTGCTATCTGGATTAGATCAATTCCATCTAGCTTTCCTTTGACTTGAATTGGTGGAGAAGTTGTGATGACAGGAACTAGCACTTGAGAAATCTGAACTGTTGTAGATGGCTCTCCTTCCCCTTCCCCTTTATTCTCCCCCTTTTTGTTATCATCAAGGGTAGGGGTCAAGCCTTGTGCTTGTGCCAGCTGCATGAGTAGATTTGTTTGAGTTTGTTGATTCTGAAGAATGGTGACCATAGAGTCTTCAATGATTTGAACCCTATCTTCCAATCTGGCCAGCCTCTTGTCAGCATCAGATGCCTTCCTCAGTCTCCCCAACAAATCTTGCATAGTACCATAGGGTATAACTGAATCCAATTTCTCAGCATTGTAGGATTTCAGATCAGCAATGTCCAGCTTGAGCTCATCCACACTTAGATTTTGCTGGTAATGCTGCAACTGCAAGAGATGCAGAGATTCCAGATGAGCTTGAAGAATTGCCTTGGTACCAGCATCCTGAGTCTCCTGAATGGCCTGCTGAATTGTCATGACTTGTTGACCAAAGTGACACCAAACTCTCCTGGTGTTGATGGTTTTGCCCATGCCCATGCAGGAAGATTAGGAACAGAACTTGGGCCTGCTACTCCCCCTAAGTTCATGCTCTCATTCAAAGAATTAGAGTCATCATCATTAGAATTTACTCCAAATTCTTCAGATGGCTCACCAGCTTGAGAAGGCAGCCTGTTGACAGCAGCTTTGTCTCTGAGAAGAGATTCTGAAGTGTGTACAATGTGTAGTGTCTGTTCTGCCTCCACATTGCCCTGTGCAGCCAATAATTGATAGGCTGAAACAGGGTGAGTAAAAGTGTCAGCATCCAAGGAAATGTTATCAATGACAGCTTTGTATGTTGCTGAAATTGTCTTCCTTATCTGCATCATCCACTTTCATTAACTCACTAGCAATGGCTGGATCCACCCTTATAGCTTCTGTACCTGCCTTTCTCTCAATTTCTCTCTTTCTTGCATCAGGGGCTCCCCCTGGCTCACACACACCCTCACACCCTCACCTTCACCTTCTAAGGTGGCACTCCTCTCACTTACTTTTGCCATGCTGGAAGAAATAGCATGCATTTGGTGACTCTCAACCTCTCCTTTTGCCTGGGAGCAACCCAGCCTCTCACTCAAAAAATCACTCCCTTCCCTCAAGCCTAAAAGTGATTGTACAGTTGCCATGTCCTCTACAGTTGGATTGTTTCTGTTAAGTGTGTAGAGGCCATCAACGGATAGGGAGTATCCGTTGAAGTAGAAACTGATGGTATCAACGGATAACTGCTGTTAAGCTTATCCGTTGAAGAACAACCACTTGTCAACGGATGAGAGATATCCGTTGAAGAAGGAAATGATGTAGAGATAGAAAGTGACATAATTGTTGAATCTGTGTGGATTGATTTTAAGTGTGGTGACACAGATTCTGCAACTACATCTGAAAGAATTGGCTGATGATCCAACAAATCATCTAAAAGATGATGATCACCAGGTTTTGAGTGGGGCTCCTCCCTGAGTTTTAATGAGGGAGAATCAGGAATTGATGTGAATATCATATCCACATCCAGAGAGGGTGTTGGAGAGTTTGAGGAATGGTGTGTTTCTATATTGAGAGAATGGGGCTGTGATTCCACATTTGCTGGAATCACATCAAGCTGAATTTGAGAAGGCACAGATACTGGTGGATGTATCTGTGCTGTGTGTGTCCCTTGTGTGGAAACTAGGGTTTTGGCCTTCTTCTTCCTTGAAAAGGCTTGAATTGGTGAATGTGTAGCTTCAGTGTCCCTCCCTCTTTTGTTCTGTGTCCCTGGTTGGGGACTATTTTCAATAGTTACATTTTGGGAGGATGCAACTAGGGATGTGCTGGACTCCTTTTGAACCACTACAGTCTTTTGAGAGACTGTGGCTTGGCTGGTTTGGGTACCACTCACCTCTCCCACCTTATCCTGGGGGGCTTTTTGATGTTCCCCTCCCCTCACCACTCACACCCTGTTCACTCCCTTCAGGGTTTATGGTAGTTGTTACAACTGTTGTCTTTTGAGAAACAACAGAGGTAGGTTTCTTTGACTTGACTTTGGAAACTTTAGATTTGGTGGCTTTGGTAGGAGCCTGTTTGGACAATGACACAGGTTCCATAGCCACACTAGAAGGCAAAGAAACATTGGGGTTGGAAATAGTAGGAGTTATAGAAACATTTACCTCACTTACCTGTGGTGCATTCATGATTGGCAAGTATACCAATGGCACCTGGCTGTTGAGGTTCATTCTCAAAAGGTCTGCAAGGACCCTTTTCTCTTGTGCCCAGCATTTGAGTTTATTATTCTCATTGGATATAACCAAACCTTCAGCAACATGGTTAGCCAATAACATAAAGAATCTAGCAAAGTAGATGTTATGTGGTCTATTAGCTTTGTTACCTAATCTGGAACCTAATTCTAGCATAACACAGTTGCTAAAATTAAAGTACCTATCAGAAACTAGCATATAGAGCATATTAACAAGAGATGAAGTGATAGCATCAAAATTGCTAATCTTCCCAGAGAAAACCTTAATAAAGGCATCTCCAAGAAAACTCCATTCTTTCCTAAGGCCTTTCCTTCTAATACTACCTAAACTAGCAGAATCAAAAGCATAGCCTATGGAATCTAGCATAGAGACATCTTTATCAGTTGTGGTGTCATGGCATTATTCTCAGGCAACTTAAAGCAAGATTGTATATCATCAATTAATGCAATAGTCCTTACCTTTGAGAGAGAAGGCAATAGTCATATCTGTGGAGTTGAACTCTGCAGTTGTCCAAATCTCCTCAATCACTTCACAGTAGATGGTTGGGGCTTCCAGCATTGCATAGCTCAGTTTGCAGTTCTTGATGAAGTCCATCATCTTGTGATAATCAGAATGGGCTTCTTCTTTTCAACCAAGACTATGAAATTATTCTTTTCATAAACAAATCCTGTTTGAGACATAATTTTGACTACTGGTGCCATTGTTGTGAGTAGAGGTTGCAGAGAAAACTTGAGAATTGAGAGAGAAAGAGAATGATAATTGCAAGAAAGCGTAAAGTGAAAATAAGAATTCAATTGGGCTTTTATACTTTCTTGAATTAAAACACAAATAAAATAATTAAATGATACTTTTAAGTAAGTAAGCCGTTCAGGAATAAATGAAACTGTAGAAATTCTGAAAACTACCGTAAATACAAATACATACAACACTGTATATCTGTATCAACGGTTGAGTAAAAGAATCAACGGCTGTGACTCACTGACGTGACACATCAACGGATAAGGTAAATAGTTATCCGTTGATGAACAACACTATTTTATCCGTTGAAGGATAAAATTACCAGAAATGTATTTGTCTTTCAACGGATAATGAATATCCGTTGATAGAACAATTTTGGCTTTCAACGGATAGGGAATATCCGTTGATAGGATAAGTCTTGATTAAAGCCAACTTTGTTCTTGCAGCAAATTCATTTCAGGCTACAAGACAGATTACATAGATGACATAGATTATGAATAGTTAAGCATACCTAACTCACTTACTAATCTTGTGAATGTTGATTCATCAAGTGGCTTGGTAAATATGTCTGCAATCTGCTTTTCACTTGGAACAAAATGAAGTTCCACTGTACCTTTCATCACATGTTCCCTAATGAAGTGGTACTTGATATCAATGTGCTTGGTTCTTGAGTGCTGCACTGGATTTTCAGTAATGGCAATGGCACTTGTGTTGTCAAAATATTGGAATTTTGTCAACAGTTATACCATAGTCAAATAACTGGTTCCTCATCCACAGTATTTGTGCACAGCAACTACCAGCTGCAATGTATTCAGCTTCAGCTGTTGATGTGGAAACAGAATTCTGCTTCTTGCTGAACCATGATACAAGCTTGTTTCCTAGAAATTGACAGGTGCCTGTTGTGCTTTTCCTGTCTATTTGCAACCTGCATAATCTGCATCTGAGTAGCCAATTAGATCAAAACCAGACTCTCTAGGGTACCAAATTCCTAGATTTGGAGTCCCTTGAGATATCTGAAAATTCTTTTAATAGCCACTAAGTGAGATTCTTTAGGGTCAGCTTGAAATCTAGCACAGAGACATGTAGAAAACATAATATCAGGTCTACTGGCAGTTAAATATAAAAGTGAGCCAACCATGCCTCTATAACTTGTAATATCCACAGACTTTTCAGCCTTGTTTAATTCAAGCTTGGTGGCAGTGGCCATGGGAGTTTTTGCAGGTGAACAATCCATTAAGTCAAACTTCTTTAAAAGATCATAAATATATTTAGTTTGACTAATGAAAATTCCACCACTAACTTGTTTAACTTGTAAACCAAGAAAGTAAGTTAGCTCTCCCATCATGCTCATTTCATATTTACTTTGCATTAATTTAGCAAACTTTTTACAAAGTTTATCATCTGTAGATCCAAATATAATATCATCTACATAAATTTGTACAAGTATCTTAGAGCCATTAACATTTCTAAAGAAGAGAGTTTTGTCAACAGTACCTCTTGTGAAGTGATTATCTAGAAGGAACTTTGATAAAGTCTCATACCAGGCTCTAGGTGCTTGCTTTAGTCCATAGAGTGCTTTCAAAATAATACACATGGTCTGGAAAATTTGGATCTTCAAAACCTGGAGGTTGGCTTACATAAACTTCTTCCTCCAATTCCCCATTTAGAAATGCACTCTTGACATCCATCTGATAGACTTTGAAATTGGCATTAGCTGCATAGGCTAGAAAGATTCTGATGGCTTCAAGTCTTGCAACTGGAGCAAATGTTTCATCAAAATCTATTCCCTCTTGTTGAGAATAGCCTTTGGCAACCAATCTGGCTTTATTCCTTATGACAATGCCATTTTCATCTATCTTGTTTCTGAATACCCATTTTGTGTCAATAGAACTCTTGTTCTTTGGCTTGGGTACCAGCTTCCACACTTTGTTCCTCTCAAATTGGTTTAGCTCTCTTGCATTGCTAAAATCCAATCTGGATCCAAAAGAGCTTCTTCCACTCGCTTAGGTTCCTCCTGTGATAGAAAGCTACTATACAGACATTCATCTTGAGTAGCCCTTCTAGTTTGTACTTTAGATGTAGCATCACCAATGATCAGTTCAAAAGGGTGATTCTTGGTCCATTTCCTTTGAGGTGGTAGATTAGCCCTTGATGAGGTTGCCTCAGTATTGTCATGATGTGAGATAGAATGTTGATTTGTTGAAACTCCCCCTGAGTTGCTGATCCTTTGAAAGGAATTGGGAGTTCTATCAACTGATGAGGTGAATTGATTATCCGTTGACAGACTGTGATCAACGGATGCTTCGTTATGAACTTCAACGGATGATGCACTTTGTCTTTCAACGGATGCTGCATTGCTTCTTTCAACGGAAGCTGAATTTGACTTTCAACGGATGCAGCATTCTGTGCATTATCCAAAGGCAGACTCTGGTTTCTTTGAGATGCCTTCTTCATCATTCTCATCTTCACTATCATCACAATATATCTCAATATTGTCAAATTTGAGTCCTTCATGATGTCCCTCATCTGTTAGTCCATCAATCTTTTTATCATCAAACACAACATGTACAGATTCCATGACAATGTTGGTTCTTAGATTGTAGACCCTATATGATTTTCCAGCAGAATAACCAACAAATATTCCTTCATCAGCCTTTGCATCAAACTTTCCTTTGTGATCAGATTGATTCCTTAAGATGTAACATTTGCAACCAAAGACATGTAGAAAGTTTAAAGTTGGTTTTCTTCTCTTGAATAATTGATAGGGAGTCATGCATTTTGCTTGATTGATTAGAGAAATATTCTGAGTGTAACATGCACAGTTAACAGCCTCAGCCCAAAAATAAGTTGGGAGTTTTGACTCCTCAAGCATTGTCCTTGCAGCTTCAATTAGTGATCTGTTCTTCCTTTCCACCACACCATTTTGTTGTGGAGTTCTTGGAGCTGAGAACTCATGCATGATCCCATTTCTTCACAGAACATCTTCATGGTTGAATTCTTGAACTCAGTTCCATTGTCACTCCTAATATTCCTTACTTTGAAATCAGGATGATTGTTGACTTGCTTGATATGATTGATGATGATTTCACTAGCTTCATCCTTTGATCCAAGAAAATAAACCCATGAAAACTTTGAGAAATCATCTACAATCACTAGGCAGTATCTTTTCCTTGAAATTGACAATACATTGACTGGTCCAAAAAGATCCATGTGTAGAAGTTGCAGTGGTTCATCAATTGCAGATTCAAGCTTCTTACTGAATGATACTTTCTTTTGCTTTCCTTTCTGACAAGCATCACACAGTCCATCCCTTGTGAATTCCACTAGAGGCATTCCTCTAACTAAGTCCTTTTTGACTAGATCATTCATTGTCTTGAAATTCAAATGGGACAGCTTCTTGTGCCATAGCCAACTTTCAACTGGACTTGCTTTGCTGAGAAGACAAGTAATGGATTCTGCATCTGTAGAGTTGAAATCAGCTAAGTACACATTCCTTTTCTAACTCCAGTTAGAACCACTTTATTGTCCTTTTTACTTGTGACAATACAGGCTTCAGAATTGAAGGAAACAGTATTCCCTCTGTCACATAGTTGACTGATGCTCAATAAATTGTGTTTGAGACCATCAACCAATGCAACTTCATCAATGATGACATTTCTTTTGAAATCAAGCCATATCCCATAGTGAATCCTTTGCTGTCATCTCCAAAGGTTATGCTAGGGCCAGCTCTCTCCTTAAACTCTGTGAGCAGGGTGAAATCTCCTGTCATGTGTCTTGAACAACCACTGTCCAAGTACCATAGATTCCTTCTTTGTCCCTGCACACAACAAAATCAATCAAGTTGATTTTGGTACCCAAGTTTCCTTGGGTCCAGCCTTGTTAGTCTTTTTCCTAGACTTCATTCCTCCTGCATCTTTTGACTTAGGTAACTTTGGGTCAACCTTGGTCTCAGATGTGGTTGGTTGAAGTGTAGGGTTAGTCACAGAATCATTTAACACATTTGATTGAATTTGATAAGGCATAGGTTGTGCAAACATGTTATTCCACATAGGCATATTGTATGGCATTTGAGGCATACTAAATGCAGTAAAGTAAGGATTGTTAATGTATGGCATGTTTGCAAAATGTGCATGGGGATTCTGGTGAGACATAACAGGCATAGCATGCAGAGGTGACATAGACATGTTAGGCATGGAGGGATTTGAAGGCATGGGAGCATTTTTAACAGATTTGCAATTATCAGATAGGTGATTAACACTTTTACAATGTACACAGCTTTTTCTAGGAGCATACCTATCAGGTGTGTAATTGTTATGTTTATTAATCCCTACCTTCCCATTTCTTTTAGATTTTCTTTTAGTTTCCTTCTTATCCTCAACCAACTTAAGCCTATCTTTCAACTGATCTAAAGTCATGTGTCCTATATTCACCTTACTGACATCTCTGGATGTGCTAGCTCCTTCTTTGACAAAGTTCTTGAGAGTGAATCATTCTTTTTGTTTTTCTTCCAGGCATCCTCACAGAATGATTTAATTCCCTGAACCTTGGCAATTTGAACATCAACATCCCTAGATGTTTTCCAGGCCTTGATTACCTCTTGCACTTTCTAACTGTTTAGAAAGAATTTCTACTTTCTTAACAACTTCTTCTAGTTCACTCTCAACAGTCAAGCATTTAAGTTTAATCTTTTCAAGCTCAATTACCTGACTCTCTAACACAGCATTCCTATCACTTAAAACACATTATTTTCTTTGATCCTAGTGTTTTCTTTAGCTAGTAATTTAAGAGAAACACGCAAATGATATAATTCATTGGACATATCATTTATGGCTTCATTGCATTCATGTTTAGAAAGCTGAGAGAGATCAGTAGTAATTACCTGGTTGCTTGATGAACTAGTTTCATTTTCATCAGAATTAGCCATCAGGGCTAGGTTGACATATTCCACATCATCATCTTCATTTACCCCATCTGCTGCCCAATCATCTTGAGTGAGAAAAGCTCTTTCCTTTTGTTTGAGCAAATCAAAATACTTCCTTTTGTAATCAACTTGCTCAAATTTCTTTTTCTCAGAATTTGGCTTCCTACACTCCTTGCAAAGTGTCCACTAATGCCACAGTTGTAACATTTGAACTTTGATTTGTCCACCATGTTTTTGTTTGGCTTAGTGAACTTTGTGTTTTTCCTGAACTTCATCTTTGCAAATCTCCTGGACAGAAAGGCCAGATGTTCATCAATATCATCAGATTCATCCTGACTGGAATTGTCTTCATCCTCAGCAACTTGCTCTTTACCCTTGCTTGATTCTGATTTGCTTGTGCCAATTTTGAGACTTGGCATTGTCTTTTCCTCATTTCTGGCTTCAACTTTTTCACTGTCAGCTACAAGTGCAACTGATCCTCCTTTTCTCTTTCCTTTTCCAACAGCTCATCTTGCTCCATCTCAAGTTCATAAGTCTTCAAAATTCCATATAATCTTTCAAGTGTGAAGTCCTTATAATCTTGAGAATTTCTTAGAGAAACAGTCATAGGCTTCCATTCCTTTGGTAGAGACCTTAGAAATTTTAAATTGGAGTCCTTGACTTGGTACACTCTCCCATACAGCTTTAATCCATTCAATAGTTTCTGAAATCTGTTGAATGTATCATTCAATGATTCTCCTCTTCAAATGAAAATATCATATTGTTGAATGAGAAGCTGCTTTTGTTTTCTCTAACTTGCTCAGTGCCTTCACAGATAAGTTGCACAGTATCCCAAATTTCCTTAGCAGTTTGGCTATTGATGACATTGTCAAACATATCTTGATCCAGGCCATTAAACAAAATGTTCATGGCTTTCTTGTCCTTGTGGACCTCTTCAATATCTTCAACAGTCCATTCTGCCTTTGGCTTGGGAATAGACTGTCCAACAGCAACTGTAGCAGTAGCAGCTGTGGCCACCTTGTGTGGGATGTGAGGACCATTCTCAATGCAGTTGATGTAGCTTTCATCTTGAGAGAGAAGATGTAAATGCATCTTCACCTTCCAGTGATGATAGTTATCTCTTTCCAGGATTGGAATCTTACACCAATATCCTTCTTACTCATGATGTTAGCAAAATAGATCTTTAAACTCTTTGTATGTTAAGAGCTTGCTCTGATACCAATTGTTATTCCCAGTGGACTAACAATGAGATTTACAGAAGGGGGTTGAATGTAAATCTCAAAACTTTTTCAAGTTTTGAGCAGTTTTGTAATACTAAGTGTTTGAGTGATCAAATGTGTGTGAATTGCTTGGAGCTGATGCAGACAGATATATATTCAAACACAAATGTAATGAACATAAAGAACTTAAAAACTTTTCTGGTGGATTTGTTGTTCCACCAGAGATGTGTTATTTCAGAAAATCTGTGATTCAAAACTAAATCACAGCTGCTTCCTAGTACAAACTAGATGATTTTCTCCCTTGATATTTCTAAACAGCTCAGGGAAAATTCACATCTAATTACTAGCTACTACTTGGTTTATATATCACCAAGTTTACAAGTGAAGACAAAGATAAAGTACAATAAGTGTAATAACCCCAATTTTGGGAAATTTTGAAACCCTATGAATAGTGTTTTTGTTGAATGAGAAAACTTTTCATGCCACAACTATGTAGGGGTTCTGATATGGATATTCTGAGATTTTATTATTACTTTATATGGGATAATGTATGTAAAGATCGTCAGAATCCAAATCTGAACACTTGATTTTTCCCGGAAATACACTAGATCGGAAAGATTTGAGAAAAAGGTAACATGATAAAAAAGATTTAAATTAAAGGATTATAGGAGAGGATCATAAAAGGAATATAATATATTGAGAAAGGTTAAGGGAACCTAAGTAATAAGATCCCGCTCAAACGATAAAACAACAAAAGTTAAGCGAACCGTATAGACATCAGCGGTCATTAGGCAAAACGATTAGGAAGTTAATCAAAGGGATTAGTAGGGGGAATGATGTCATCCAACCATAGAAAGAGGAACAAGGAGGGAGGGGTATTACATCAGGAGGATGACATAGGCATGACAAGAAAGGAAGGAAGTGGTGACTTTTAACCACACAAAACCAAGGGCAACTAGGTAATTCACTAAGAAACAAACAAAAAACAACCAAGCTAAGCCAAACAAATCAAAAAAAACAAATCATTCATTCTCATCATCTTGCTCTCGGCTTTTCATCTTTTTCAAGGGCAAGAATTTCAAAAATCAAGTTCCAAGCATTGTTAAAATCACAAGGTAATTATCTAAGCTTCCTTGTACATAGATATGGATATGCTATAAGTTTAAGCTCCTAATTCCTTCACAATCTCTTCCAAAAATCAAGGAAGAAGATGGGAATAGTAACCTTCAAGAAGTAACTTTAGTTTTCTTGAATTTTATGAAAGATTAAGGTTTACAAGCAAGGATCAAGGTTCTTTTAGGCATTCAAAGCTCTTGGGTTGTGTTAGAAGCTTCAAGGAGGTATAAACAACTTCACCTTTACACTATAGTTTGAA